>NW_026042336.1:0-300000 GCF_023856365.1 Brienomyrus brachyistius | reverse complement strand
AGTTTGTCCATCATTTCTTTTACCGTTTGGTCTCTCGGCTGAACATAATGGTGGCGTGAGCAGCTCCACTTGGTTTTTTAAAAATGCTCAGCCGTGAACTTCTGGTGAACTCAGGCGAATCCTTTCCTTCAGTAGTAAACCTAGGCAGTTTCAGCCTTTTACACATTGTCTAACTAAAAGGTTGATAATATATTTGTCCTTTAACATAGTGATAAAATATACGCTAATAAAAGTGAATATTCATAGATTCAGGACTAACATAAAGTAGCTAACAGAATCTCAGACTAACAAAAGGTGCAAATACATACTCAGTTGATTACATTGTGTTGATTACATTATAATGTTTATATTGTAATGATTACATCATGGATATTTGGCATACTTTTTAATAATATCATAATACTTGTATTCTACGTTATATAGTACTAAATAATATTCCATAGGACCCGGGTTCGAGTCCCCGCCTGGGTCACATGTGTGTGGAGTTTGCATGTTCTCCCCATGTCGTCGTGGGGTTTCCCCCCACAGTCCAAAAACATGCTGAGGCTAATTGGAGTTGCTAAATTACCCATAGGTGTGCATGTGTGAGTGAATGGTGTGTGAGTGTGCCCTGCGATGGGCTGGCCCCCCATCCTGGGTTGTTCCCTGCCTCGTGCCCATTGTTTCCGGGATAGGCTCCGGGCCCCCCGCGATCCAGTAGGATAAGCGGTTTGGAAAATGGATGGATGGATGGATAGAGTGCTGATATTATGAAGAATTATCATTCTTTAGAATTCCACATCCTTCTAAGTTTGGTTCTAATTGTGGTTGAGGAATACTTACTCTTAGCATCCAAGAGATAGTCTCTCCAATAGCAGATGGCTTCATTTTCGTATGTGTCGCTCCCTCGCTCAGACCTTTGTTCTGTAAACAGCTGTTCAATACTCTCAAGCTTTTCGTTGATCTTTGTAAATACTGTTCTGAATACGCCTGGATGGCTCTGGATAGCATCCAGTAGTCCACGGCAACAAAGACCATCCTGGAACCTATAAAATAGGGAAAAAAAAACACTAATTTTGAATGGCCTAAAAACTTTGAACATGGATAATACATAATGAGGAACACACCTTTCAAAGTGTGTCCTTGTGCTGAAGGACAAACCAATTAATGATGTCTTGCACCAGTTCGTTTTTATTGCTGACAGTGATGCTTTGCAGACATCCAGCTAGTATCAGGAGGTTCTCACATCTTTCAACAGCTTTGTCAAGGTTTTCCTTAAACTCTGAAGCCACAATCTGATATTGGATTGAAAACATTTATTTTTACAGTGAATTATTTCTTCATCCAAACATTAATATAATATCAAGCTTTTCAAAAACGCACGAGCTGAATATCTCATAAGGAGAACTGACAAGACTTACTAAATTGTCACGCCCAGCTCGTACGATTCTCGTGTGTGCCACGCACGTGTGCTTTCCTGATCGTACCCAGCTGTGTCTGATTATGTTTGCCCAGCCTTGTGTATTTCAGTCCGTGTCTTGCATTGGTTCCTGGTCTGTCACTGATGTTAGTCTGCGTCAGATGTTTCCAAGTCCCCGTTACCGAAATAAATCCACGTTTTTCCCCGTATCCTGCCTGCCTGCCTTGCCTGTTTCCTGCCCGTCTGTCTACCTGTTCGCCGCACCCGTTAACCGGCGATCCTGACAGAATGACGGACCACAAGAAGAGAAAGCAGAGGAGAAGGAGACCCGATGAGCCGACGATCAGCCTGGGAGCTTCCTCTCTCGCCAGGCTTTGGGAGCAAGTAGGAGGAGGAACTCCTCCTGCTCCATGAACGGGAGCCGGTCACCGAGGAGCTGCAGCCGCCCCTCGAGCGGTATTACTTCCGGCCCGAGCGGCTGGCTAATAGAGGGGCCAGAGTGGTGTGGGACGCTATCCCGCGGGTGCCCCGCACCCTTAAAGGGGCCACGCCCGTCTCTCCTGTGCGGGACCTGGAGGTCCCGCCGCCTGCAGCCGCCCAGCCCGAGGCACTCCCTTCTCCTCTGCCAGCTGCAACCGCTGCGCCTCCGCTGGTGGTTCCAGTTACGCACGCGGCCCTCGCGAATCGATACTTCACCCTCCAGGGACTTTATAGGAGGGTGATGGACGAGCCGGCCATACAAGGCTCCCAGAGGAGAACCAGCTCGCTGCGCAGCTACAGCGTGACTTCGCTGCATTCCCTCCCGCCTCTCTGCAGGAGAATCTGGAGAGATTAGTAGAGGGCCTCAGGAGGCTGATCCAGATCCGGAGAGCCCCGGCCCCTGCTACGAAGCTCGAGCCGCCGCCTCCTGTGCCCGCGGCTCCAGCGCAGCCCGAGCAGGCGCTCCCTCTGCCCGCGGCTCCCGAGCAGGCGCTCCCTCTGCCCGCCGCTCCCGAGCAGGCGCTCCCTCTGCCCGCCGCTCCCGAGCAGGCGCTCCCTCTGCCCGCCGCTCCCGAGCAGGCGCTCCCTCTGCCCGCGGCTCCCTCTGCCCGCGGCTCCCGAGCAGGCGCTCCCTCTGCCCGCGGCTCCCGAGCAGGCGCTCCCTCTGCCCGCGGCTCCCTCTGCCCGCGGCTCCCGAGCAGGCGCTCCCTCTGCCCGCGGCTCCCAAGCAGGCGCTCCCTCTGCCCGCGGCTCCCGAGCAGGCGCTCCCTCTGCCCGCTGCTCCCGAGCAGGCGCTCCCTCTGCCCACGGCTCCCGAGCAGGCGCTCCCTCTGCCCGCGGCTCCCAAGCAGGCGCTCCCTCTGCCCGCGGCTCCCTCTGCCCGCGGCTCCCGAGCAGGCGCTCCCTCTGCCCGCGGCTCCCGAGCAGGTGCTCCCTCTGCCCGCGGCTCCCGAGCAGGTGCTCCCTCTGCCCGCGGCTCCAGCGCAGCCCGAGCAGGCGCTCCCTCTGCCCGCGGCTCCAGCGCAGCCCGAGCAGGCGCTCCCTCTGCCCGCGGCTCCCGAGCAGGTGCTCCCTCTGCCCGCGGCTCCCGAGCAGGGGCTCCCTCTGCCCGCCTAAGCGATCACCCGCTCCCCAGCGTCCGCGGCGAACCTGACACTAAAGAATATGTAAACATTGCTATAGACACTATTTTAAAATTGTACAGCTGTCTGAAATACAATTACACATCTTCTTCCCCTACCTCTGACAGCAAGCTTTTTATTTCATGATCATGAATGTCAATGTCTCAATGTCAAAGTAAGTTCATTGTAATGAGCAACTGTTCTTTCAACATTTTGAGATGTCAAGTTTGCAGGATTTAAGTGCCATTTTTGTGACAGTGCATTTACATGCTTGAAAAGATATGTAAATCACCAAATTAACCCAGAAAGGGGCTTCAAGGTGGAGAAAGGAGCAAAAAGACAAGCTGTGAATTCAAATGTTCTGTCTCTTATTTCAAAAATAGCTGACTTTGAGTGGAGGGAGGAGCATAAGTTGCCCTCACAATGCGATCTCTGAACATTGTGGATAACAAAAGTGATGGATGGATGTACACAAGAAGAATTTTGCTATCTTTTAAAAACTGTATGCTGTCATTATATATGTAAAAACCTACTTAATTTGTCTGTATATCCATCTATCCATCCATTTCCCAAACTTATCCTACTGGGTCGCGGGGGATCCGGAGCCTATCCCGTAAGCAATGGGCACGAGGCAGGTAACAACCCGGGATGGGGGGCCAGCCCATTGCAGGGCACACTCACTCTCACATGCATTCCTACAGGCAATTTAGCAACTCCAATTAGCCTCAGCATGTTTTTGGACCATGCGGGGAAACCAGAGTACCTGGAGGAAACCCCACGACACCATGGGTAAAACATGCAAACTCCACACACATGTGACCCAGGCGGAGACTCGAACCCGGGTCCCAGAGGTGTGAGGCAAGAGTGCTAACCACTGCACCACCATGCCACCCCAATTGATAAATCAACCTGTTTATTTCAAGGCAACATAACTTTTAAATGGGAATATTTTACATTATTGATTTAGTTTTAATAGAAAGATCCCAAAGCTGGTATCAGTATCAAAGTCAAAATTTTGGTATAAATCCATCTCTAATGTGATGTATTCATGACATGCAAAGTCTATACAGACAGGCACAGAGGCACACACACACACAGAACATGGCTGGGGTTCGAGTGGCCTGTATACCTGGAAATGGGAGGCCACCATGCCAACACTATATACTATATGGTTCTTATTGTTAATTATTGAAAATTATCTAGTTATTTATATGGACCATAACAGTGTATGCAGAATTATACTCGTATGTGGCATTAATGGCTGATATAATAGGTATGGAATACATACTGTAGAAGACTGTTGCAACAAGTTGTCAGGTGCCTGACCAAGCCTCTTCTCAAAGGAAAATCGAGAGATTATGAGCTTAAGGGCCAATAAGGCACAGTTTACGTCTCTGCAGTGTAATTAAGGAGAAACAACTCTCAGCATTATTACTGTACATGCGATGTAATGATCGTGGGCAGCATGGTGGTTAGTGCTTCTGCCTCACAACAAGAAGGTTCTGGGTTTGGTCCCGGGTCCTCTCTGTGTGGAGTTTGCACACTCTCCCCATGTGCGTGGGGGTTTTTGCCAGGGGCTCCAGTTTCCTCCCACAATCCAAAAGCGTGAAGGATAGGTTGACTGGTGAGTCTAAATTGGACCTGCGTTGTGTTGGCGACTGCTTAGGTTTGGTTCCTGGGATCGGTCATTATGAGCTTAGCTGAACCTGCTTATGTGATTTATTTTATTTTGTTATTCACTCTTGAAAAAAAAAAGGCAAAGTATAATATCGGCAGATTTTGGGGTGAAGGATGGTATCTGAATACACAAATCACGAGTAATGCCACTATTTACTGCTGTTTGCTGCGCAGGGAGAACATGCTGCTTCGACAACATCTTTCCTCAGTGGAAGAATCAGCCAGAAGAACTTCTGTACCCGTTTCTGCCTGCTGTATGTTTAATTTTTTTATTTTTTTTGTGAAACTGTGCAGCTGAATTGATTGTTATATAAATTAATTCATTAAAGACTCTTCCCACCTGTAGATGGCAGCAGTGAGCTGCTAGGGAAGGTTGAAACTGACCCTCTGACAGAGGGGTCCTCTTGCTGCAGGAGGTCATGCAAGAAAACAGAAGACTGCAGTGAGTGTGTCCATTTGCCGCTGTTGTTTTATCTGCTTTATCAATGTTTTTCCAGTAGCATATTACGTCATGCGTTTCACTAACACCTGTTAGCTCAAATAAAAAAAAAGTTGACTCAGTTTCCTACCTGTGTTACTGCGACCAGACCCCTAACCAATACTTAACATATGCACCAGAGAGTGGAAAAGGGAGCATTACTCAACCGCACCCAGTCCTCCAAGCAACAGGGGGCGCTCCTGTCACTTGAAAATGCTCAGTTGCTGCACAAACTGGACGAACTGCAAAGGTTTGATACGCCTGTGATCTGTGTTGTCTCACCTCTAACCACATGTTGTAAAAGTGTCTGCTGCATGTGCCGGTTCATATCGTGCACCGCACACGCCACCAGCTGCTGCTCGGGTCCATCGCTGTGTGGGCGGGCTGCTCTCTGCAGCCTGCAGTGTGTCCATCATCAGCTGCCAATGGCTGTCATCAGCCCCCTGCACAGATGCCGTGCTGTGAGTGTCTGTATGTCAGGACACAGGAGTATTACAGTTATGATCTGGGTCACATAGCACCCAGACACCAAACTGTTTGACATTTTACTAGAATGATTAAGGTGCTGTTTCTGAGAATATCAATATTCTGTCAGCTGTCCCAATGTAATTTAACAGGTAAGTTCAGCTTTTAAGTAGACTGTGTGTGTGTGTGTGTGTGTGTGTGTGAGAGAGAGAGAGAGAGAGAGAGAGAGAGAGAGAGAGAGAAAACCTGTTACTTTGACCTTGTGAGGACATTTTTCCAGTTCCCACAATGGAAAACTCAATGTTATAAAAAGTCTGTCCATGCAATTGATGAACTAAAATACCAAAAGTCCCGTATTACTTATGGTTAAGGTTAGGGCTGGGTAGGGGTTAAGGTTGTCATAGTTAGGATTATGGTTTTGCCAATAGAAATGAATGGAGAGTCCCCATAAAGATATGAATACAAATGTATTGATATCTATGTGTGTCTCTGTGTGTGTGTTTCCCTAACATTTATAACACCACCCCAGCCTGTGCGATACCTGTGTAATTAAGCAGTTCAAGTGAAATTTCCATTCCAGTTTCTGAGAAATACACACTTAATATTTAATGACCTTCACGACTGGTCAGGACTGCTGTAAGATTTGATGCACCTTTCATCTCTGCCATACCTCTGTTTTGCCAGTTGGTGGCACTGCCTCCTCTCTGGGCCCTGCAGGCTGTTGCCTGTGGGGAGAAATATCCAGCCCAAACTGAAATCCAGAGTGAGCCTCCCAGTCAGAGCGCAGGACTTCATGGACGGAGGAGGTGAGATTGCCTCTCCAAATATCAGCTGTCAGAATATCAGAATATTTAGGAGCTTATATGTATGTTTAACATGACGTGTATGTTTATGCACATAAGTGTTTAACACCACATGTGTGTTTATGCACATGTATGTTTCACGCGACATATGCTGTGTGTGCCCAGCTCATGGACTGAGAGCAGGGGCCACGTTCAGCATTTCCCGGCTCTGAGGGACAGCAGGGCCCTTTGGGGTCAGCCTGTGGAGCCCCAGTCCTGGAGTTCTCCCATCAAGGTGCTCCTGAGTGCCCCCCTCCATCTCGGCACTGAGCAAAGGAGCCACAACTCACTGAAAAGCGCAGTGATGTTTCAGTGATAATGGCTTGCAGCCTTAAAGATCATCATTTTGAATGTCTATATGGCTCTTAAAATGTAATGTTCATGTTTTTGCATTGCATTGAACTCACTTGGTCCCTGCATAGATCAACCATAAATGCAAAATGACTCTGGCTAAAGATCCTCTGGCCTGTTATCATCCAGAGCAGCAGATTCAGATCTGATTGACAATCATGGGAAGCTGCCAGGTTTGGCCAGATTTGATCACATGACTATGAGCGCATGTTCACTAGCTACCACAGTAAAATGCAGATAATACCTTGTTATTCTCTGTTGTTCATTTTCCAAAATAATTTAATTCATTTGTACATCCATCCATCCATTTTCCAAACTGCTTTTCTTACTGGGTCGCAGGGGGTCCAGAGCCTATCCCGGAATCAATGGGCACGAGGCAGGGAACAACCCAGGATGGGGGGCCAGCCCATCGCAGGGCACACTCACACACCATTCACTCACACATACACACCTATGGACAATTTAGTAACTCCAATTAGCCTCAGCATGTTTTTGGACTGTGGGGGTAAACCGGAGTACCCGGAGGAAACCCCACGACGACATGGGGAGAGCATGCAAACTCCACACACATGTGGCAGTGTGAGG
Organism: Brienomyrus brachyistius; assembly: GCF_023856365.1. NCBI lineage: Eukaryota > Metazoa > Chordata > Actinopteri > Osteoglossiformes > Mormyridae > Brienomyrus > Brienomyrus brachyistius. The sequence goes on along the minus strand of NW_026042336.1, from coordinate 292,602 downwards.
CAACAGTGCTAACCACTGCACCACCATGCCGCCCCTTCATTTGTACATTTATTTGGTTACATCGCTTTTTACACTTTTGATTCATTGATGGTTGGGGTCAGATTGTGTGCTTTCTCTCTGAAATCTGAATGAAATCAGTCCTTCTGTCTTCACCTTTTCTCTGCCCTTGGTGCTTTTTGACAGCCCAGCCAGTATTTCGCTGTGGATCTTGGGTATGAGGGATATGCAAGGTCAACCATCATTGACCATAAATCCATCCATCCATTATCCTTCGCTTATCCGAGATCGGGTCGCGGGGGCAGCAGTCTCAGCAGGGAAACCCAGACTTCCCTCTCCCCTCTTGGTTAGAAGATGTCAGCATGTGAGTGTTTGGTTTATGGGTTACACCTTCTCTTTGCCAGGGTGATTTGTTTCAGGGACAGCAGAGGCAGCATCCACGTTGTCTGGGATTTTTTCGAACCCAACAGAAATGTTCCTTGGGTAGTCTTCATCCATAACATTGTCCTTAAACCTCCAGTACATGTTCCCCTGTGGAATTTCATAAGACAGTAGTCCTGGCATGGACCGGAGGTGCTGTGGTGGTTATTACTGCTGTGGAGGTGGAAATAGCTTCTCTCTTTTCCCCAACCATGGACCACAATAGACCTTGAAGATGTAGGTCTTCCCCTGGCAGTTGATACGGGTGAAGGCAGCGTTAATTGGACCAAAAATGCCCCACACATCCCCGATGTGTTTCCGGTAGCCAGGCAGCACTACTTTCTCACAGCAAGTGGGGGGAGCAAATGCCCGCCTACATACCCCTGAAAGCGTAGTTTGAGCCGTTCTTGAGCTGCATGAAGGAATCAAAGGTTCGACCACTGCAGACATCGGCATCTGGGTCTGGAGTCTCCGTGGTGTTGACAGTGAGTTCCATGGGGTCTCTGGTGGTGGTCATGATTGTGATAGGGAAAGGGGGTTCCGATGTTTTCAGGTCAGGCTGGGTAATTAATGGGGGCCGTGTGGAAGAATGGGCCAGCTTCCTACCCAGCGACGGCATAACAATGGGGTCAAGCTCCTCGTCATAGTCGTCATCATCTGCAAATGCAAATGTGTCCCCGCACTCTGAAGGGACAGGACAGGACAGAGCAGGAAACATTCCCTTGAATTACCAAAATGGATACAAGATTTAGGTCTCAGTACTGTCCTGAGAACACATCACATGGTATGACTGGAATTTGAAGAAACAGAGTTGGTCTGCTAACAGGAGCCAAAGCATCACTGGTCTCATGCAGCTTGGGATTGATGTGAAGTGCAGATGGCTGTCTTGGTGAGCAAGGCACGGCCCTCACTTCTGTCCCTGCACACGGACTCGTAGACAGTGCAGCAGCTCTCGTAATACGCCCACATGGAGTCACACTAGCAGCCCATTTACAAGTCGCAACCATTCTCGCAGCAGTCAAGGCAGGAATCTGTGGTCCAAAAAGCAGAAGACCAAAAGATCATGGATACAAATCCTGATGGGAAGACCCAGTTTATCCACACAATGTTAAAGATTGGACTTGCAAACTTCTAAAGGTTGAAGTTTTAGCAAGTTCTTGCCAAGTCTGTGTATGAGTCTGCAGAAATACAGTGAGGGATATCTTACCCTTTGTGGCAAGCGCAGTGGCCACTGCAGCCAGGAGCAGCATCTCCACCAGCTTCAGGCTTCTTGTCCATGTCCTTGATACAGGCTGGTGCTCCCAGGCCACGGAGCACTGGCTCAAAGTGTCATGCACCTTCCTCTGTTGATCTAAGTGCTGTTACTGGGTTGATTATTAAGCAGCGTGGCAGATTGCGCCACCAACTACAGACTGGAAATACACTCATTAGCCACTTTATTAGGTATACCTGTTCACCTGTTTGTATGTCAGCAGCACAATGTATAAAATCATGCAGATCAAAGTAATGCCCATATCAAACACCAGAATGGGGAAGAAAGGTGATTTAAGTGACTTTGAAGGTCACATTGTTGTTGCTGCTAGCTGGACTGGTATGAGTATTTCAGAAAATGCTGATCAACTGGTGTTTTCACCATCTTTAGGGTTTACAGAGAATGGGCCGAAAAAGAAAAAACATCCAGTAAGCTGAGTTTCTCAGGGAAAGAAAACGCCTTGTTGATGGCAGAGGTCAGGGAGAGACTGGTTCAAGGTGATAGAAAGGCAACAGTAACTCAACAACTCGTTACCACCAAGGTATGCAGAAGAGCATTTGTGAATGCACAAGACATCCGACTTTGAAGCAGATGGGCTACAGCAGCAGAAGACCACACCAGATGCCACTTCTGTTAGCTACAAACAGGAAACTGGGGCTACAGTGGGCACAAGTTCACCGAAATTAGACAATGGAAGACTGGAAAGAGGTTGCCTGGTGAGATGAGTCTCAATTCACTGCTGCAACCTCCAGAAGGTAGGCTCAGAATTTGGTGTAAACAAAACAAAACCATTGATCCATGTTGCCTTGTATCAACAATTCAGACTGGTTTTGGTATAATGGTGTGGAGAATATTTTATTCACACACTTTGGAGCCCTTAGTACCAACTGAGCAATGTTTGAATGCCACAGCCTATACCTGAGTATTGTTGGTGACCATGTCCATCCTTTATGACCACAGTGTACCCAGCTTCTAATAGCTACTTCCAGCAGGGTACTCAACTTCCAGCAGGGTAACATGCCATGTCTCAGAGCTCAGTTCATCTCAGACTGGTTTCTTCCATCCATCCATTTTCCAAACCGCTTATCCTACTGGGTCGCGGGGGGTCCGGAGCCTATCCCGGAAGCAATGGGCACGAGGCAGAGAACAACCCAGGATGGGGGGCCAGCCCATTGCAAGGCAGACTCACACACCATACACTCACACATGCACACCTATGGACAATTTAGTAACTCCAATTAGCCTCAGCATGTTTTTAGATTGGGGGGGGAAACCGGAGTACCTGGAGGAAACCCCACGACGACATGGGGAGAACATGCAAACTCCACACACATGTAACCCAGGCGGAGACTCGAACCTGGGTCCCAGAGGTGTGAGGCAACAGTGCTAACCACTGCACCACCATGCCGCCCCCAGGATCATGAGGGTACAGCAGACAAATGTGCTGCAACTGTGTGGCCAGTGTGTGTATCTTCTTGACAAAGATTAACTGGCACCAAATACAGCACAGCAACAGAAAAAGGTTATATTTGGAAGAAAAGGGGTGGTTATACACTGGACCCAGTGCGTTGAGACCCTTCCTGGCAGCAGATGCCATAACAATCACTGTTATTCAAAAGCACTATAGTACTGTTAATCATTAAACGATCAACAAAAATCTCTTACTTTGAAACAGTGCTGGGCCTCAGCTGACACCTGTTTAAAGTAGAATAGAGAATTTCATATTCGTTTTGTGAGGGAAAGTATCATTCACCACTCATCGGATCCTCCCATGTGGCCACGCCCCCTCATCTACCCCGTGTGGATTCCACATGTTCATTCCTGTCATTAGTTCAATGTATTTAGTTCCCGTTTCAGTTTGTTTCCCCAGACTAGTCATTATATTGTCAATCTGTGTTTGCTGCTTGTTCATTCCTTTTCGCTTTAATTAAACCCTGCATTTTCCTGTTTCTTGGCGTCCTGCCTCCCTTTCTGTGCCAGAAAACTGAGTGTGTAAGTATAGCATACGTGTATATCACATGCACGGTCTGAATGAGGTCCCAACGTATATTTAGCTGTAGTGCTGAGGATTCTCACATTATCTACGTTGACATTTTACGCAGGATGGTGGTGATACCGCTCTGTCGGTGACACTGGTCCTGCGCTCATATTTCTTGGCTTGTCTTGGCCAGCAGGGGGCGTAGCAGCGTCGCCCCGCTTCGGGCAAGAAGATGGGCAACCATTGAGCAGCAGATACTTATATGAAGCAGAACGAAAATCGCGAGAGCAACAAAGAATGTACGCGGTGCGCTCTGGCCAAAACGCCGTCTGGCATTTCCAAAGGGTCCAGGCGGAGCTGGGTAGCTCCTTGCAGGTGTTGCACCGTATTTTGTGACCATCGTAATGTGTGACTTCAGGGGCGCTGTTTCACATGTTATTGGGAATGAAGGTTCCTGTTCACATGCACGTGCCTTCTGCGAATTTTATGTACCGTAATTATTTTAACTTTTCTAGGCAGTAGACTTCTTCAAAGCAGCAGCGTTTCCACTTTCTGTTCCTTAATGTGAAAAGGGTTAATGTGGTCTAATGTATCAAAATAGCGACACCAAAATTCTTACACACATATCTGGTCATAAATACTTTCACTTGACAAGAAATAAAATATTAAATGCTAGGAATATGGACTTTATACTACGTTAAGCGTTTTCCCCTCCATTGACGCCCATTATAACCCACATTTGAGTGTGTGTATGTGTACAAAACAAAAAAAAAATTGTTGCACTTTCTTAACAGTGTTCGGATAGATGGTATTCATAGCTTGGGTCCTTATTGAGCTAGTATCGGAAAAATTCATCGCAGCGTCTTGAAGCACTTATGTAAGTCGCTCTGGCTAAGGGTGTCTGCCAAATACTGTAAATGTAAATGTTATAAGGAAAAGGCTTAAAGTGACTTAATGTACTGTAATAGATTTTCCTTGCCACTAGAGGGCGATATTTAAACCTCGGTAAACAACAGGTTAAGCTGCCACCACCTTTAATTATACCCCGGTCTTGTCCAGTAGGTCAGAATACTCCACTCAGAATCAGGGAAACTGAGGCGATAAGAATACTTTATTATTCAATTATTTCATTAATCAATGGGCTCACGTTGGATGCCTCGCAGCACACAATTCCCACGCATACACTAAGGGCATCTGATAAAACAGCACAGCACACGTGAAATAAGGTAGGTTACGCTCTCAAAGCAATAAATCATTCCAGCTCATCACAGCACGGCACCAATAAGAAAGTCTACACAGCAATCAACATTGCAATCCTGACCAGGAAGATACACACGTGATAAAAGACAGAATTCCCATTAAATCCTCAGTCTCATTATCTCCAGGTGAGTGAATGTAGCAGTCTCCGTCAATTAACCCCCCCCCCCTTTCCAAAACAGAGTCTGTACTGGTACTTCATCAGTCTTCATCATATTACCAAAACAGCCACCAATAATCACCAAATTACTCACACATATATATGGTCATAAAGACTTTCACTTGACAAAAAATCAAAACCGAAATACTAGGAATATAGACTTTATACTCTTTTCCTTGCCTGTGCCATGTTATGCTATCACAGAAAAAACAAGACACAAGCAGGATACACCAAAAACCAATGATAAAATAAAACCCTAAAACAAAGAGGTGAGACAGACCAAAGTCCAGCCTTCTTCCATGACTGGAAGGGTGTCAACTTTTAAGCTGCTCAAACAACCCATTGAACTACATAGCAGGCCAGGGAATAAGGATTCCCTGTCATTACACAAATAAATCACTCCAGGTAATAGCAGACGCTATAGCGATGGAGGTGAAAAAAGACAAAAGAAGAGATGGAGGAGAGGGGAGAGAAAGCAGAGGAGTCTGAGATCAAGAGACGAGAAAGAGAGAGTGAGCTGGGGCATTTGGGGCAGCAGCTGCAGAAGCTGAGGTGGTTGGGGCATTAGGTGTAGGAGCAGTAGTAGGAATAGTGGGTGTAGCTGTGGGGGCTTTGGCTGCAGCAGGAGCTATAGGAGGGAGGTTGAAGGAGCCAAAGCTGCAGCCAGAGCAGACAGTGTAGGAGAGGCTGCAAAAAATGAAGCTGAAGCTGTGGCAGAGATATCAGGAAAAACTGCAAAAGAAACTTGGGAATTAGGGCTGACAAAAGCAAAGGAAACACCTTATAAAAAACTGTAGTAGATCAAATGTAAGGGAGCATCTGCTTCTGTGAGAGATGCAAGTAAATAGCTGCTACATTTATTAGATGCAAGGAAAGAGCCGCTTCATTAATTAAGCCGCATGGTAGGCAGGACTATCTACTGTGACAGAAGTGTGGGGAGCGACACAAAAACTAGTCAGACCTGGAGAATAAGCTGACACACAGCTTCAGGAGAGACTCTGCTAAGACAGGATGACTCCTCCCAGCATGAATGCAATCAATTGTGATCAAATGCTGCATGGGAATCGGGGGGTTTAACCGTTATCCTACCCACATATTTACATACATGGGCTACCGACTGGGGGCATCAAGAACTAAAAACAAACACTAGTGTTAGAGCCCTGCGCAGGACTGTTTTTTTTTTAACCCGCTCTCACAGGCTGTCTCTGTCACTCCCACCCGCCCCCGCAATATTTCTGTCCAATCCCGCCCGCACCCGCAGATCCATTAATGGATATACTGTATGATTAAATAAGTTTATATGCATTCAATTCTTATTCCAGCAGAACAAGAACTGAATAAATAAAACAAATTCAACAAAAAATCACGAAAAAATGTAAACTGAGCCCAAAAACTAATCAAATGTGCAAATATCTGCAGTTATTAAAAAAAACAATAACCAAATTGATACAACAAACGTTTAAATATCATTATAAACAAACAAGATCAGCTTAAAAACAAAAGATAACCCTGAACCCAATTTCAAAGAAATACATTCAAACTAGCTGAACATCACAACTTAATACAATGGCTCAGAACAAACACGAATATATAACACAAAATAAATGACATCAGTTACATTCTCCATCCTGCCAATAATCTTGGGATCCGCTGTCTATTTTTAGCCGCCCGCTCCCGCGAGATTTCCGTTGGGGCCCGCGGGATCCCAGTACCAATGCAGGGCATCCATATGCATAGCAAATTATTTTACAGTGCTATCTTGTACAATAGGACATAAACAGTGAATTTGACAGTTATCTTTTATTTTCACATCTGAACACAACACACGGACATTAAGGGATTGTTTGCATTTGCAACCAACCCCTCTGCAAAACCAAGCTGGAAGGCGGTACTGCTTCATGTTCACATGAGCTAGATGGCTAGTTAGGATGGATTCAGAATGCACTGTACTACAACTATAAATGACGTAACGTGATATAGTAAAACAATTACTAACCGGCAATGCACATTTGCATTACTTTAAACGACAACTTTACCTGTTACTTACCAGAGTCGCCTATATCTTAGCGGAATAACAGCAGGCAGAAGGCGGCGCGTTTTCAGTAAGATACCGGAGTTAAACTTATTTGCAGACACTTAACACAAACATTGGCAGCCATTAACTCATAGGTGGCAGTAAAGTTGAAATGACTCTTTCTGTGTTAAAAAAATGCAACACTGTCATTTTGATACTTTTTTTGTTTGTCTTTTACTTCCTCCCATTTGTCTGTCTCTGGTTATTGACGTTTAGGAGAGTGCCAAACACATTAACGATGCACATTTTTCAAATAAAGACAGACACAACACTAAAGAGATGAGAAAGACACAGTTGAATATGTAACATGCGTTTTATGCAGAAAAATAGTGTAGTTAAAACCATCTGGGATTTAAGAGGTTAAACTCAATTGGCTTGAGTGAAGCCACGCCCTCTCATAAGTGAAGAACAGGAATATTCCGGTTTTTCCAGGTTGCCTGAAAAAATGTAGTCACGTAGTTTTCTTAGACGGTGAACAAGCTGTATTACAAAGAGCAAAAAGTTTTTTCTTTTGGAGATACACCGAAATATTAAAGAAATATTCAGAGAGCGAGACAACATTGGTTGTGATGGCTGAACGTTTTTTCCTGCTACTAGTCACCCATGAGGCACGGAGCAGCCGCGTGAGCACATTTTGACCAGAGGTACATTTTCCTTATTCGCTAAACGTGTGTGCAGTAAAGAGGCACAATTTAGTAATTTGGTTTAGAAATATTTGTATTTTGAGTGTATTATATAATTCAATACATTTCGGTATTGAAGTGAATGTACAATCTTTTATGCTGTAAAAGAAAGGTAACTAATACTTATCTCTCCGGAGTACCTGTTAAAGAAAGGTTATTTGTTGATTAGCCCACTTAAAAAAAAATGGTTCTCGTACTTGTTTGTAGATTTGCATTTTGTAAATTCCTCGTGTTTCAACATGTTTTAATACACGTTCTTTCTAGATATATATTTTAAAATCTTGGTTGTTCATTTAGAATGGAAATGACAAACAGAATATTGGTTTCAAATAGTATCATTTTTATATTCACGAATAAAACATCAGCATAAAGTATCCAAATCCATGGTTAGGAAGGCATTTATGAGATGCACATGGATCAAGGAATTTACATTCTTGTACTTTCTTACATTTAATATATTTGAAATGCAACAAACTGGAAGAACTGAGGATGCGTACTAAGTAGGTCTGCTCTCTTCGGTATGTATTTTCAAATATGTATTTTACATATTTGAAAGTTCAAACAATCAATCAAATAAAAAAAAAATCCCTCCCCCCCTGATCCACCCCCTCCAAAAAAAAGGACATTATGTGTAAAAGTATTTTCTTTGATATAGTGTCATATATTTGATTAATTATAACTGTAATGATTAGACAGTGACTGATATAGTAAATATTGTAGTGTATTATAATACCTGTTTGCTTACGCAGGTCAGGTCCTTTTAGCGGGAACCTAAACTTCCTGGAGCTGCATTCGAATATCGTTGGATGTCGATGGTGAGTCACCCAAGGAACTAAACCGATTCTTGTGTTGACAACTCATATTCATTTAACTACCGGATTTGTGGTAGGACTGTTAAATTGTTTTATGCAGTTTACGTAACTAATTTGTATTTCATTTAAGTTGTTATATACTTACCATTTCTTCACCTGAGTGGAGTTGGACTAAGAAGGGTAATCAAAAAACATATTGGAACTGGTGAACCTAAATCTAAAAACATCCCTAAGTGTAATCTACGGCCAATTACAATTTAATCTTGACGTAATTGGTTATTGATTCTAAATTTAGCTATGAAAGTCTAAACATACAGTAACTAAACCTAAAATAGGGTAAATTGGTTAAAGAGGAATTTAAATCTAGTTTTAATCAGAGAAACTAAGGGTATAAAACTGAAGCTCACAGATTCAGTTAATGTGTATTATGTTTGGTTGTGCATTTTATTTTCTGTGTATGTCTTTCCATTTTTCATCCCTATCCATAAAGCTGGAACTGGCGTGGACAGGAAGTTGGGGGAGGTACTCAATGGTAGGGCTTCACTGCACTTACTCAGTACTTCCTCTACAGCTCTCTGTGTAGAAAAATAGAGTTTTCAGTTACCATGGCATTCACAAGGTCCAAGGAGGACGACACTAATTCAGTATACCCCAGCTTTATCCATGCAAAACACCAAGACAAGCTTAAGCTACAGAATGGTAACAGAGATGGGACAGGACAAGGATTCACTATTGTGAATAGCACATCTTTACCTCAACCGCTTTGACCAACTCGACCAGGTCAATTTGGCGTGACTCCACAGGCTGGGGGATCTCAAGACTGCTCTGCTTTGCATCCTCCAGTAAAGGCTCAACTGCGAGAAAGCATGGATTTGCCAGGTCAAGCGTCTGAGCCTGAGGAACTGAGAGATGATCTACTAGTGTGATTTATGCTGATGGAATTTACCTCTGGATCGCTTCTTTTGTAGCAGGTGCATGAACCAGTTGAAAATCTTCACAAATCGATTTACTGCTTAAAGCGCCGCAGCTTAATCACAGCTACTAGCTGGCAGTGTCTTTGGAGTGAAGCCCTAGGGTGTTGGTTTAACATGCATCAGTTAAGCAAACCAATCCCATCCATCCATCCATCCATCTTATGTTACTGTAATTTTATAGGAAGGGTAAATACCAGTGACCTCAGCAGACCAGCTAATCATCCACATCCCACCAGTTTGCAAGTGGACCAACCTTTGTGAAGAACTTGTGGCCACGGATATTCTGCGGTGACGGGCGATCCCGTGGGTCGATTTGAAATATTTTGCCCATCAGTTTCCCAGCTTCAATACCGAGGTTCTGGTGTAGAATAAATTTAGCTTCTTTGATGTTCTTTATCATTTCACAGCGATCGTCGTGATCGAATGGGATTTCCCCAACCAGAAGCTGGTACCTGTAGTAAGAAAGGCAGCAAAGGTGTTTGAGGTCTTTCACATTTGACATAAAAATGCTGTGCTTCCAAAAGAGCAATTCCTCTCAACTGTGTGCCAGTATTCATTTTTCTTTTCTATTTCAAGTAGAAAAAAAAAAAACATATTTATGCATGTTAGACGCTTGTCTTCTTAAAATGTTAGACAGATTTTATTAGCCATGCTGATCTTTGGCCGGGAGGAGGGTTGATAGGGTATACGTACATGACACAGCCCAGTGCCCAGACTTCTGCTTCCGTTCCATGTCCCTCTCGTTTCCACACTTCTGGAGCCATGTAACATGGAGTACCACACACTTCTCTACAACACACACAAATGGAAAACGTTAAGCGCACATGTGCTTTAGCTTGCTGTATAAACAAATTTGAAAGCTTAGCCAGGAATTCTGCAAAAAACACCTACTTGTCCCTCGGCTCCAGCTTGATCGCCAGTCCGAAATCCCCAATTTTCAGTTTCATTTGGTCACTGACAAATAAGTTTTCTGAAAGACAAACAAATTTGCATTAAGGATAGACTCAAATACACACGTGGACAAAATTGTTGGTACCCTTCAGTCAATGAAAGAAAGTCACAATGGTCACAGAAATAACTTTAATCTGACAAAAGTAATAATAAATAAAAATTCTATGAAATTTAACTAATAAAAGTCAGACATTGATTTTTAACCATGCTTCAACAGAATTAATAATAAAAAAATAAAAAAAACTCATGAAACAGGCCTGGACAAAAATGATGGTACCCCTAACTTAATATTTTGTTGCACAACCTTTTGAGGCAATCACTGCAATCAAACGATTCCTGTAACTGTCAATGAGACTTCTGCACTTCTCAGCAGGTATTTTGGCCCACTCCTCATGAGCAAACTGCTCCAGTTGTCTCAGGTTTGAAGGGTGCCTTTTCCAGACGGCATGTTTCAGCTCTTTCCAAAGATGCTCAATAGGATTGAGGTCAGGGCTCATAGAAGGCCACTTTAGAATAGTCCAATGTTTTCCTCGTAGCCATTCTTGGGTGTTTTTAGCTGTGTGTTTTGGGTCATTGTCCCGTTGCAAGACCCATGACCTGCGACTGAGACCAAGCTTTCTGACACTGGCCAGCACATTTCTCTCTAGAATCCCTTGATAGTCTTGAGATTTCATTGTACCCTGCACAGATTCAAGACACCCTGTGCCAGATGCAGCAAAGCAGCCCCAGAACATAACAGAGCCTCCTCCATGTTTCACAGAAGGGACAGTGTTCTTTTCTTGATATCCTTCATTTTTCTGTCTGTGAACATAGAGCTGATGTGCCTTGGCAAAAAGTTCAATTTTTGTCTCATCTGTCCATAGGACATTCTCCCAGAATCTTTGTGGCTTGTCCACATGTAGTTTGGCAAATTCCAGTCTGGCTTTTTTATGACTTGTTTTCAACAATGGTGTCCTCCTTGGTCGTCTCCCATGAAGTCCACTTTGGCTCAAACAACGACGGATGGTGCGATCTGACACTGATGTTCCTTGAGCTTGAAGTTCACCTTGGATCTCTTTAGAAGTTTTTCTGGGCTCTTTTGTTACCATTCGTATTATCCGTCTCTTTGATTTGTCATCAATTTTCCTCCTGCGGCCACGTCCAGGGAGGTTGGCTACAGTCCCATGGATCTTAAATTTCTGAATAATATGTGCAACTGTAGTCACAGGAACATCAAGCTGCTTCGAGATGGTCTTATAGCCTTTACCTTTGACATGCTTGTCTATAATTTTCTTTCTAATCTCCTGAGACAACTCTTTCCTTCGCTTCCTCTGGTCCATGTTGAGTGTGGTACACACCATGTCACCAAACAACACAGTGACTACCTGGAGCCCTATATATAGGTCCACTGACTGATTACAAGATTGTAGACACCTGTGATGCTAATTAGTGGACACACCTTGGATTAACATGTCCCTTTGGTCACATTATTTTCAGTCTTTTCTAGGGGTACCATCATTTTTGTCCAGGCCTGTTTCATGAGTTTTTTTTTTTTTATTAATTCTGTTGAAGCATGGTTGAAAATCAATGTCTGACTTTTATTAGTTAAATTTCATAGAATTTTAATTTATTATTACTTTTGTCAGATTAAAGTTATTTCTGTGACCATTGTGAGCTTTTCTTTCATTGACTGAAGGGTACCAACAATTTTGTCCACGTGTGTACTTTGCCAAACTGCAGACTTTACCAAATTGATAAATGAACACTACACAGAAATCCAGACGAGCTACACTCGCAATGCCATGTGAAATGCCAGCATTATTAAACAGAGAATTGAGTAAAGCGTGAGTGCATGTACACATACCGAACTAGATTTCCCTATGGACATAACATTGCCGGTAGATGTGTTTTATCCCCGATATCAGCTGTTGAATTTAATAGCGGACTTCGGGGTCAATCAGAGTCCCGCGAGCTTTCAGGATGTCACCAAGTGTCTGGGCAGGGAGAAACAGGGGCAACCTGATCCATCACAAAGTCTTTGCCTTAGTAAGACGTCTACAAAAGTCAGGGACTCACCTGCCTACTGCACAACTCCATGAAAATATACATGAACAGATCGTCTTCAAAAGAATGGGAGAAGCCCACAACGTTCTTGTGCCGTGGTTTTTTTCAAAATTTCCACTTCTTGACACACCTGAGTGAAATATCAAACACACCATCTCATCAAGTACTGTAACAGGGAAATGCAGATAAACTGCAAAGAGGGATGACATTAAGCACAATCCATACCACATACCTCCTCCAGTCCCCAGGAATGTGGAGGTATGACCATCACAGCAAAGGTGTCACCACTTTCAAGGTCGGTCATCTTGTAGCACTTGCCACAAGCACCCTAAAGAACATGTCAATAAAGGGCATTTCTGACTGACCCTGTTCAAGCATCTCCTCTCCGCAGAAAAAGATCAACTGTAATCACTTTCAACAACAACTTTGTGGTGCACACCTGTCCCAAAAGCGGCCAAGACAGCTGGGCAATTTGAACTTGCTAGATGGATTACATCACCACATTGAAAATTCCATGGACGGAAAAAGAGGTGAACTTGCTAAGACATTGCAACAAAACACGGATAAAAACTTTCATTACAATCAACTTCATTGAAGAAAAAAAAAACCCATCTCCGTTTTGTACACCAAACATTCAGTTTCGGTAATGCAGTAACACATGCTCAGGAATAAAGACTTTTATGTAGTGTGCAGTGACATCATATGTTACTGCGGCTCTTTAGGCACTCAGCTATCGGTCTCACTTTGTCATACAGAACAGGGATTCATTTCCTGGTGAAAAACTTCCTATGTGGTATGTGATACCTCAGCTCCAAGATGTGGAGCAGTTATCTATTACACCGTAAGGCTGGATATTTTTACAAATAAAGGCAGCAATGGTGTCGGTTATTGCCTTAGAACGAGCTGTTAGCTGGCAGGGTGTGAAAATTAGGGCGTTTATTTTTTTTAAAGAGTTTTGTGTTATTTGAAAGCATTGTGAAATGTAAAAAAAAAAACTAATGATATGATGAAAATGGGAATACTGACGTTGACAATGCCAATATAATATTTTGGTATGTTAAGGCATGTTTGTTCTCTGCTTTAAAGAAAGGGGGATGTGTTGATATGTAGTGCAGTACCTTTGGTGACCAGCAGAGAGACCTGGAGGGTTGGGAGGAGGTAAAGACAAGGGGTAGGGAGACCGACGGCACAGAGCAGGTTGTGGGTTTGCATGGAAGATGTTGGTGGTTAAATAAAAGTTCATTGTTCATGAAACAAGGTCTCTTCAATGACATATGAACAACACAATGTATCTCTTCCTTCTCATGATAATCTGACTCGCCAAACATGCCTCCAGCTCGCGTGACGTGGCCGAGAGACTTGAGGAGAATTAGACACTGACAGCAGTGGAGATGAGAGCGCACTTGAAATTATCAGGTAAGAGAGGGTTAATCGAGCAAAATGTACAATTATTGGTCAGAAAATGTCGGTCAAATTTCTAAATAATTATGGCGTACGAATAATGATATATCCGTAAATCGTATTTTACCGATTTAAAGATGTTCATTATTCATTGTATTGTCACGCCCCCCTCGGGAGAATGCAGCGGCAGCAGCCACACCTGAGTTACGTCAACTCCCTGTTTAGTTCTGCTTGGCGCTGCATTACATGCAAGGTATTGTTGAGGGTTTTCATAAGAAGTACAGGGCGGTCTTCCTCCTGTCTACCCCGATCCGGTCCATCCGCCTGCTTTGCTGCCATTCCATCCCATACCATCCTGATCCACCCGGACCTCTCTCTTGTACTTGTCCCGCGTCTCGCATGCCACCTGTAGAACTGGCTTTTGGACTCCGATTGTACTTGCTGATTCCAGTTCTGTTTGCGTGTTCCCAACAATAAACCCCGTACGGTACGTTGCCTTCTGTGTCTCTACCATCCTCCGGGGTTGCATGTTGTGCAGTACTGTAGTAGCTTGGATTCAACCATTAGATGGCAGTAGTAGCATATAGTTGGAGGGAAGTAGAAGAAGGCAACAGAGGGAAGTTGAGTGTTTGTGCGTTGTTCCCGGAGCTGATAAGTTAATAAATATTGAACCTCTTGCCATCCCCAAATGTGTCTCGGCTGACTCTCAATATATCAAAAGTACATACCGTCTATTTATTTATGTCTGCCCTTCAAACCGCTAGATTCCTTCAATAAGCAGGAAGTTTGTCACGACAGCTGACACCAAATCTCCTGCTGAGCTGGTTCAGACAGAACTATCCTCAATTCACCACGAGGGGGCGCCAACTGAGCAGCTTAGTTCTATTGTCTCTCTTTTTCAAAGACAGTTTTTCTCTTCACAAAAGGACAACTTAACTGAATAATGCACTTTCATAGTAATTGTTTTTAATCTGTGTTAATGTTCTGAACAATGACTACTAAAGGTTCTGTAAGGTTGTCCCACATACTGTGGATTTTAAGTTTTTTATCAAGGTGTTAAAACGTACCATCTATTTTCTGCTGAAAGTTGCCAGTCCTGTGTTTTATGTCTAGCAATTTGTACAGTTTCTTCAGTATGGCACATAAACACATATCATCTACAGTATGAGAATCTCCTCCAGAACTCTGCATTTCCTCAAGATTTTTTTTGTAATATTACATAGGTGCATCTCATGAACCTTAATTTGCCAAGCATGTATTGACTGGGCACAGTACAGTGGTGCAATTTCTGACAATGAAAGAACATCATGGACCCCTACTCCCCATTCCTTAACCCGATCGAGGGGCTCTGCTCAGCATGGAGTTAGAAGGCTTACGATCGCCAGCCACATGCTCAGATGGCCCTGCTGGCTGACATGGATGCAGCATGTGAGGACATTACAGCAGATGCCTGCAGAGGCAGGTAAGACATTAGAAAAGATTCCTTTATTTTCTTATGTTTTATTCTTTCTGTTTTTTCTTATGTACAAATACATAAGTGCACATTAAGATGCTTTTTCACTATTACGTAAGTTCCCATGTGAACAGCCAATCAGATCAGCCTGATGTGTGTCTCTCTCTGTTTCCTCTCTGTTTCCTGCCCTTTCATCCCGACCACGACCATGATCTCTCACTTAGCAGCAGAGCAGTTTATTCTAAACAGTGGAACCGCAAAGATGTTCAGACTCTTTGGTCTTCTCATTTTCATTAGTAGGGTTCTATACTATTAAATCATATTTTGGGGGGATTTTTATATATCCTGTACGATGTGATTAGTGTAATAAGTATTTGGCCATTTAATCTTCATCATATGTAATAGGTATTCTGATTATTATTATGATATTTGTTTATTTATTTATTTGTTTGTTTGTTTATTCATTTGTGTTTCTCTCTTTTTCCAGACACTTCACTGGCTGTGGATGTTGTTCAGCCCAGATACCTGATGAGGGTCCAGCATGGAGACAGTGTGACCCTGACATGCTTCCGTCCAGAAGATATTTCTTTTGCAGTTTGGTTTTAGCAAGCTGTTGGTCAGGTCAGAAGCCCCAGCTCATGGCGAAAGCACTTCTCTATGTACCTGGTGAATTTTACAAGGAATATAAAAACATAAAACGTTACTCCTTACTGAATGCAGAGGGGAGTTTTAACCTCACTATTTCTAACGTGGAGCCGTCAGATTCTGCAGTGTATTATTGCGCTGCTCTGTTATATAATGAAATCGCATTTGGAAATGGAACCTTTGTCATAATCACAGATAAATGAGATTCCAACTATTTTCATATTTGCTTTATTAAAGTGTCAGTAATATTGTCCTTTGACAAACATTTTTGACAGTTGAGCTCTGTATCAATATAAAATTAACAAAGATAGTTGATGTAGATTGCGTGCTTTGGTCCTTGAATGTTTTTCTAAACAGCATTAAACAAAAACATTTATAAAAGCTTTCCAATTAGAATTATAAACTTTTTATTATTATTACACGCATAAATGGCTGAAATATGTAAAAATAAGTATACAAGAATACAAATTAATAGGAGGCATTACGTATCATCTTACCTGTGTGAAGTGGATTTAGTTATGTGTATACAGTTATGTGTTGGACCCCTCCTGATGTTACATTTATACATGAACATGCACCGCATCACATCATTATACAGTTTGTTACATTTATACATGAACATGTGCTGCATCACATTATTTCACAGTTTGTTACATTTTGCTTGCTGTCAGAAATCTTCAGCCATATGGAATCTTCAGATTTGAAAAAATGTTACACATTGCAGCCTCTTTGAAATAAATTAAAGGAAAATGTTTACATTTCAGTTTTGAGTTGATATATATATTACTGCGTAAAAGTCTTAGGCGACAAAGAAAATATATTCTTAAAATTTTTTAACTCAACAGTCAGTGTATATTGTCTCAGAAAGACATGCTATAATATAAGAGTCGGATATGCACCATTCAGAACTGGTTTGAGAATGGACCTTAAATTTCAATTAATTTTGTTAATCTGAAATAAAGTTGAATCGCTGTTCAAAACAGGATGCAGAATTACAATTCATTTTTGAATTTAAGGAAGCAGAATGAATACGTATTTGAATTCAAATAAATTCATATACATACATTACTGTAGCTACAATATAGCTTTTAGCTATACAGCCAAATATTTAAATATGAATTACACATAAGCACATTAACATTGTTGTGTATCACTATTATAATTTTATTCAGAATGAAATAATGCAACATTTGAAGTGTCACCTAAAACAATAATTATACTGTCATTTTGTGCACCATGGTGGATCTGCTCATAGGAAGAGCTGAGTGTCTCTCCTTAGAAGTCAGTGTTGGCTGCAGTGACTGCAGTTTCTAACCTAAGAAACGTCCCAAACACTTTTCCTGCATCAAAAGTCAAACTAGTGCCTATTCCTGCCATGAAAGCTTCACATAATGTCACCGATACCTGAGCCAACCATGTTTATCAGAGGATGCCAACCCTTTGGCTGCAGCTTTCTCTGCACAGGCTGAGAGAGTTTTCAGTGTAGCAGGAAAAGATTTCAGGCCAGAAGATTGCAGATTAAATCATGAAACCTTTGAAGATATTATGCTAATCAACTGTAATATAATAATAAATGTAATCATGTTTATTTGAATAAAGCATAATTGCATTTGCCATGATGTCTTGCTTTTTGCTGTAGTGCTATGGTAGAAAGGAAAAACTTACTTTTCAACACATAAGAAAATAAATAGTAGAAACCGAATGAAACCAAGTAATTCCTTTTGCGGTGCACACTTCTTATTTAATGTTTAAAAAATAGACAAACAAAATGGTCAACATAAGCCAGAGGGATATTGATAGTCACGAAAATCATGAAAATATAAAATACACTTTACACATGTCATGCCCTGATGGATGCCATGAATGAGCGCTGCTAAGCTGCTAAGCTGCTAATCTGCCTTCCCAAGCGGCTTCCTCGGTCCGGAGAGCACACCGGGTCGCGGTACAGCTGGGACAGCCGCCTCCGCGACTTGCGGCAATAGCCGAGCCTGAGGAGCTCCCTTTGCTCTTGCCGCCCACGCAGCCGCCGCCGCCCGTGCAGCCGTCGCAGCCGCCTGCGCAGCCCCCCCTGTCTGCAGCTCCCGGGCCGGCGCCCCCACTGCAGCAGCCTGCAGTTTCCGGGCTGATGCCCCCGCAGCCTGACCGTGTTCCTGTCCCGGCGCCCCCGCAGCCTCTCCCTGCTGCAGCTCCAGAGGCGCCCCCTCTCCCTGCTGCAGCTCCAGAGGCGCCCCCTCTCCCTGCTGCAGCTCCAAGTCCTGTCGCCCTAGTCCCTGAGGTGGTCCCAGAGGACTCCATCTTGGCTCCTACCTCTTCAGAGGTGGAGGAGCTTGAATGGGACCCCTCGGGGACCGCACTAGTGACTTTTTCTCCCTCGCCCCGGCGAACTCGACCCCGACCTGGGGCCATCATGTCTGTGTCCCGTAAAGGGAGGGGACACAGACGCAGGGCTGGGGTCCCGCCCTCCCTGCCCCCTGCCTCGCCTGCGCTGGGGCTCGGTTGGCGCCTGCGGGTCCTGGCCCTCCGGGTCGGCTGTCGCCTGCGGGTCCCTCTCCGGTGCCTCGTCGCCCTGCCTCGCTCCCCCCTCTGGTGCCTGGTCTGTCGCCTGGGGGCTCCCCGACGGCGGCTCCTCGGTCGCCTGCGGGGCCCCCACCTTCGGCTCGTCGGAGGACGTCGCCGCCTACGGCGGCTCCCCCCCTCGCCTTACCTTCGCCCTGGCCCCTTCCAGCTCCCTCGTCCCCTTCCCTGGTGCTCCCTCCTGCTCCTTCCCTGGCCCCTCCGCGGGTCCCTCGCCCTGTCTCCTCGGCCCCTTCTCGGTCCCCTCCGGCTCCGGCCTCCCGGCCGCCTGCGGCCCCTCCGGCTGCCGCCCGTCGCCCGCTGGGTTTCCCTCGGGCTCCCCTTGGTTCCCCCTCCTTCTCTTCCTTTCATGCCCCGGTCCCGCCTGTGTTTGTCCCTCCTCCTGCCTCTGTCCCGCTGTCCTCTGTTCTTGGTCCCTTTGTTCTGCTCCGCTCCTGGTTTCCCGTCGTTCCCTCCCGTCACTCCCGCTCCTTTTGTTCCTCCTGTTCCCTCTGTTTCTCCCTTCCTGATCTGTCTCTCTGCCTTCCCATCCCTTTGTCAGCTCCTGTCTTACGTCCTGTCGCTTGCCCTGTTTTGTGCCTCGGTCCTGTTTCCCGTCTCTCCTTGATGGTTCTGTTTTTTTTTGCTCCAGGTCCCGGTTCCCGTGTCCCGTCTGTCGCCTCCTCCCTGGCGCGCCCGGTGAAGCGCGCCTTTGGGGGGGGGGTTCTGTCATGCCCTGCTCGTCGGCTCCTCCTGTGTGCCACGCCCCCTGCTTACCCACGTGTGTTTCCCGGATTGTACCCAGCTGTGTCTGCTTATTTTCAATCAGTCCTGTGTATTTCAGTCCGTGTCTTACCCGAGTCCTTGGTCTGTCATTGATGTTAGTCGGCGTGCCATGTTCCCGAGTCCGCGTCATTCGAATAAATCCCCGTTTGCCCTGATTCTGCCTGCTTGCCTGCTTCCTGCCCGCTCGCCCCGTCCGTGCGCCTCACCCGCAGACGCCGAGCGTGACAACACACTTCATTTCTTTACATTGAAATTAATTAAATTCATCTACCTTCATGCACTAACATCAAACATATGATTATACAATTATAATGTTTGTTCTTATCATATAATGTTTGTTATTGTCATGCCCATGCAGGCGGAACCCACCGAATAGCCCGTCTCGATCACGCCCACATGGGCGGGACCAGCCAGGTGCTCCGTAGAACGCTTAATGACGGAATGTATTTAAGCACTGAGCTCCATCGGGACATTGCGAAGTATTGAGCCATGCTATTGAGCCATGCTGAGCAATCTATTGTCTATCGTCTCCCCGTTGCTTCCTATATGTTCCGTCCGCCCAGTGTACTTACCTTGTCTGTTCCTCTTCCTCTTCCCAGACCCGTTCCCGAACCTGAACCTCCTGCCCCGCTGAGACCGGCTTCTCCTGGTACTCTTTCCCTGTGTTGTCGTGTCCCGTGTTTGTTCCTCTTTCGGCTTCGGACACATGCTTTTGCCCCTCGACCATTCTCCTCGCTTAGCCCCTTTCATTGCTACGTACTAGTGCTGCCAATAAAACTTCTGGCTGCGTGCAAATCTGGATCTCCGTTCCACTTCTTGGGCCAGTGTTACAGTTATAATATAATCTTTGTTGTCATATAATGTTATCAATGTATATTAAAGCTGTTAAGGTATGTTAGGATATTAAGGTATACGAATTACATGGTGATTATGAATGTTATATGAATGCATTGTAAATGTATAATGTAGGTGCAGTTAATGTAAAGTGTTACTGAATATATACTAATACATAGTTATACAACAAAAAGAGACAAGAATGTCAACTATTCTCCAAGAAGTTACTTATTTTATGGATAGATAGAACAACATGACATCCATTCCAAAATATTTCTAAAATCGGCAAGAAATATTTTTCAGGATCTGTGTTTTCCATTGTGGCTCTCAAAGCGCTGTCATCATCAACATTTTGCTTTTCAGGTAAATACTCCAACAGCAGGACTGTGGTACAGCAGCCTGTGTCTGACACATTGCAGCCAGGAGACTCTGTGAGCCTGCAGTATACGATAGAGACTGGGAGCTGTGCAGGAGAACACAGTGTTTACTGGTTCAGACATGGATCAGGAGAATCCCTTCCAGGAGTCATTTATAGCCACGGAAACAGCAGTGATGAGTGTGAGAAGAGCCCTGAGGCTGGATCTCCTACACGGAGCTGCGTCTACAGCCTCCCCAAGGGGAACCTCAGCCTCTCCGATGCTGGGACTTACTACTGCGCCGTGGCCATGTGTGGGGAGATGCTGTTTGGGAACGGCACACAGCCGGATATAGATGGTAACACCCAGTGTGGGGAGATGCTGTTTGGGAACGGCACACAGCTGGATATAGATGGTAACACCCAGCGTGGGGAGATGCTGTTTGGGAACGGCACACAGCTGGATATAGACGGTAACACCCAGTGAGGGGAGATGCTGTTTGGGAACGGCACACAGCTGGATATAGATGGTAACACCCAGTGTGGGGAGATGCTGCTTGGGAACGGCACACAGCTGGATATAGATGGTAACACCCAGTGAGGGGAGATGCTGTTTGGGAACGGCACACAGCCGGATATAGATGGCAACACCCAGTGTGGGGAGATGCTGTTTGGGAACGGCACACAGCTGGATATAGATGGTAACACCCAGGGAGGGGAGATGCTGTTTGGGAACGGCACACAGCTGGATATAGATGGTAACACCCAGTGAGGGGAGATGCTGTTTGGGAACGACACACAGCTGGATATAGACGGTAACACCTAACATGGGGAGATGCTGTTTAGGAACGGCACACAGCTGGATATAGACGGTAACACCCAGCGTGGGGAGATGCTGTTTGGGAACGGCA
The DNA here is from genome assembly GCF_023856365.1 of Brienomyrus brachyistius. Taxonomy (NCBI): domain Eukaryota; kingdom Metazoa; phylum Chordata; class Actinopteri; order Osteoglossiformes; family Mormyridae; genus Brienomyrus; species Brienomyrus brachyistius. The sequence goes on along the minus strand of NW_026042336.1, from coordinate 271,063 downwards.
CACAGCTGGATATAGATGGTATCACCCAGTGTGGGGAGATGCTGTTTGGGAACGGCACACAGCTGGATATAGATGGTAACACCCAGCGTGGGGAGATGCTGTTTGGGAACGACACACAGCTGGATATAGATGGTAACACCCAGCATGGGGAGATGCTGTTTGGGAACGACACACAGCTGGATATAGACGGTAACACCTAACATGGGGAGATGCTGTTTAGGAACGGCACACAGCTGGATATAGACGGTAACACCCAGCGTGGGGAGATACTGTTTGGGAACGGCACACAGCTGGATATAGATGGTAACACCCAGCGTGGGGAGATGCTGTTTGGGAACGACACACAGCTGGATATAGATGGTAACACCCAGTGTGGGGAGATGCTGTTTGGGAACGGCACACAGCTGGATATAGACGGTAACACCTAGTGTGGGGAGATGCTGTTTGGGAACGACACACAGCTGGATATAGATGGTAACACCCAGTGTGGGGAGATGCTGTTTGGGAACGGCACACAGCTGGATATAGATGGTAACACCCAGTGTGGGGAGATGCTGTTTGGGAACGGCACACAGCTGGATATAGACGGTAACACCTAACATGGGGAGATGCTGTTTAGGAACGGCACACAGCTGGATATAGATGGTAACACCCAGTGAGGGGAGATGCTGTTTGGGAACGGCACACAGCTGGATATTTATGGTAACATCCAGTGTGGGAGATGCTGTTTGGGAACGGCACACAGTTGGATATAGACGGTAACACCCAGTGTGGGAGATGCTGTTTGGGAACGGCACACAGCTGGATATAGACGGTAACACCCAACGTGGGGAGATGCTGTTTGGGAACGGCACACAGCTGGATATACACGGTTACACCCAGTGTGGGGAGATGCTGTTTGGGAACGGCACACAGCTGGATATAGACGGTAACACCCAGTGTGGGAGATGCTGTTTGGGAACGGCACACAGTTGGATATAGACGGTAACACCCAGTGTGGGAGATGCTGTTTGGGAACGGCACACAGCTGGATATAGACGGTAACACCCAGTGTGGGAGATGCTGTTTGGGAACGGCACACAGCTGGATATAGACGGTAACACCCAGTGTGGGGAGATGCTGTTTGCGAACGGCACACAGCTAGATATAGACGGTAACACCCAGTGTTGGGAGATGCTGTTTGGGAACGGCACACAGCTGGATATAGACGGTAACACCCAGCGTGGGGAGATGCTGTTTGGGAACGGCACACAGCTGGATATAGACGGTAACACCCAGTGTGGGGAGATGCTGTTTGCGAACGGCACACAGCTAGATATAGACGGTAACACCCAGTGTTGGGAGATGCTGTTTGGGAACGGCACACAGCTGGATATAGACGGTAACACCCAGTGTGGGAGATGCTGTTTGGGAACGGCACACAGCTGGATATAGACGGTAACACCCAGTGTGGGAGATGCTGTTTGGGAACGGCACACAACTGGATATAGACGGTAACACCCAGCGTGGGGAGATGCTGTTTGGGAACGGCACACAGCTGGATATAGACGGTAACACCCAGTGTGGGGAGATGCTGTTTGGGAACGGCACACAGCTGGATATAGACGGTAACACCCAATGTGGGGAGATGCTGTTTGGGAACGGCACACAGCTGGATATAGATGGTATCACCCAGTGTGGGGAGATGCTGTTTGGGAACGGCACACAGCTGGATATAGACGATAACACCCAGTGTGGGGAGATGCTGTTTGCGAACAGCACACAACTGGATATAGACAGTAACACCCAGTGTGGGGAGATGCTGTTTGGGAACGGCACACAACTGGATATAGACGGTAACCCCCAGTGTGGGGAGATGCTGTTTGGGAACGGCACACAGCTGGATATAGACAGTAACACCCAGCGTGGGGAGATGCTGTTTGGGAACGGCACACAGCTGGATATAGATGGTAACACCCAGCGTGGGGAGATAATGTTTGGGAACGGCACACTGCTGGATATAGACAGTAACACCCAGTGTGGGGAGATAATGTTTGGGAACGGCACACAGCTGGATATAGATGGTATCACCCAGTGTGGGGAGATGCTGTTTGGGAACGGCACACAGCTGGATATAGATGGTATCACCCAGTGTGGGGAGATAATGTTTGGGAACAGCACACAACTGGATATAGATGGTAACACCCAGTGTGGGGAGTATATCTGCTTCTGTTTTGCTTTTTTTTTGCTATTTGGACATAAATTTATTTCTTATACTATTTAAAGTAATGTAATTCTTAATTTAAGTGTATATGCACTTACATTTAATTACATAATTGTTAATTAAATAATCTTTAATAATAAATAATATAATAATAAATTATTTAAATAATATATTAATAAATGTTAAAATGCTAAATATTAAAAAAATGTGTTAAAAATTGACAACTTTACAAGAAATCTACTTTAATTTATTATCAATTTGATCTTTAACTAATGTAATGTAAGCAAATGGGAAATGTGTCTCTATATCATTATGCTGAAATCTATCTCGTTGTTACAGGCTTTCAGAAGCTGCTGGATCCTCTTCACTCTGACTTGCTGATAGTTTTATCTTGCAGCATTATTCTGAACGTTGCTTTCATTTGTATAAGATGTAAACTGCCCTGTACACACTGTGCAGGTACGCTGCCCGGCTTTATACACTCAGAAGAAGGACAAAATGTAGTTTTTAACAAATTATAGAAATATAAAATTGTTTTATGATAGATAAAATTTTCATATTAAAACCACTCTTGCAAGTAACACAGTTTAAAAATCCATTATTAAATCTCACCTTATTTATATAAACCTTTTTGTACTGTAAGATTTACATTTTTGTATTATATCTTTCATATTTTGCAAAATCTATTGAAATATACATGTTGCAATAAGTTGCATATCAATAACTTTTATTACCAAGATCTCCTTTATAGCAATTTTATTATATATGATATATGAGAACAAATAACACATATCCAAACATGCACACTTACATTGACAGAAGTCATTTTTACTTTCATTTTTGAGACAAAAAGGATGTTGATTGCTTGAAAATTCGGAATTTTATCTGACCACTGTGATACCGCGTGAAATTAAATAATATATTGATGTGTTATATATTTTAAACAGATGAAAAGAACAGTGATATATCAAAAGTGGAATGGTCACGCAAGCAAGTATGTAATAAATATTTCAAATTACAAATCGTCAGTAAAACAAATGAACCTCAGACTGATTTCCATCCTGGGATCAGCATTTAAGTGCTATTTGTGAAAATAAGTAATAGCAAACCGATTTCCATCCATCCAATTCTGCCATCTTTCTCTCCCCAGTGCCATGACGAGGACACACTGAATTACGCTGCCCTGAACCTTAAGAAGCCAAAACCCAGGAGACAGAAGAAAGATGGGAATAATGACACTCTGTATTCTGACCTCCGGTACAGAGATTATGAATAAAGATGCTTCTCATTCATGTCAGTCACACAAAGGGTTCAGGGTGTAGCTTTAATAATGTTCAGAAGGAGGGCAGGGGAGCCAGTGCTTCTGAGACTGAATCACGGGATTTTACGGAGCCCGATCCTCGTGTGTGCCACGCCCCCCTGATTATCCACATGTGCTTCCCTGATTGTACCCAGCTGTACTCTGTTGTCTTGTCTATTTCAGTCCCAGTCTTGCCTCAGTTCATTGTCCGTCATTGATGCTAGTGAGTCTTCGAGCCGCTGTTCTGTCCTGTCCGTCCCGTTCGTTAATAAATCCCCAGTTTTCCCCGACTTGCGGCTCCTTGCCTGCTTCTTGCTCGCTCGCCTGCCCGTGCGCATTACCCGCACAACCCGGATCGTGACATTACCACTTTACAGTTCATATAATCCATCTATCTTCCAGCCCCTTATCATGCATAGTTTGGCAGGTGGGTGGGCCACACAGGGCACAAGGCCAGACTCCACACCGGTGGGGGTGCCAGTGCATCGACAGGGCACACATGTACACGCAGCCACTGTGCTGCCCCCACAATAAACACAAAAAGTAGGAGCATAATTCCCATTACTGTTCATTTATCAAGACTGCTTACTCTACAGTCTATTTCCCAACATGCAATTGAAAAGTGACATACAGCTGTAAGCTGTTTTGGTTTGTTTGTCTGCTGAGTGCTTCTCTGCAGTGCTGCAGATGTTTCCACTGGTTAGATGCAGCTCAGGAAGACTGACCCACTGACTGCACTGTGCTGGGCTCACTTTGCAAAGAGTAAAAACCACACAGAGAGAACAATACCTGCTGCTTGTAAGACCCTGTTTCCTCTCTACCTCACCCAGGTCACGCTTTGAAGTATTCAGCCTAAGTTATTTTATCCAAACAAGCCACCATTATTATTCATACAGCTGGACATTTGAATGGAGCACATGATTGCTACATATCACTACCCTGTACATGGAACAGACTGTACAGTTTTCACAACAGAACTTTAGAAAAGCAAAATTCTCATCAGTCCACATCTCTAACCACCACACATCCTAGGGTTCCCATTTATAATGGTACATTTTTGTTTTATTCACATTCTTTTTCATCACACAGATAAACATCATCCATTAATCTTACAGCATGTATCCTGGTCAGGGTGATGGGGACGACACCACCTATATCGAGTGTGATTTAAGGCCAAGACCTTAAAAGGGAGAGTCAAGACTGAGGCTTGTTACAAGAGCAGTGGGGCACAAAACGACAAACAACATCATTATGAATGTAAAAGAAATGTATGTATATATAAATATAGGGTAATAATAGAAACAAAAAATAAGAATATATTACATACAGAGGAATATTATAGGAATATTAAAATTAACTTATACACAATCCTTAACTTATACAGAATCCTATTGCATGTAACATTATTGCTCATGTGCCAGATATTAGCCTCCCAAAGGAAGCTGCCACACAGGGAATAATGCACTGGCTCAATGCAACACTGCACATCAGTGAATAAGGAGGAACAATATTGCAGATCAGCAGCAGATAGAAACTGTATCAGAAGACAGTGAACAGGGGAAAAGTTCAATGAGCAGAGTGCAGATTATAAAGCCTGACTGCTGTGGGGCCCAATGACCTGCGGTACCGTTCTGTCACACGCTGGGTGTCTGAGTCTCTTACTGAAGGAGCTGCCCCGGGCCTCCATAGTCTGCTGGGGGGGTGAGAGGTGTCACATAAAATTGATGACAGCCTTGTTATCAGCCTGCTCTCATCCATCTACTCTACAGTGCCAAGGGACGCTCCTCCCTGATGATGAGAGGAGTCTAAGCCCGTGGACATTTGGGATAATGTGAGTTCAGAACTGGATGGTCAGCTGTACGACTTCCAGTCTGTAGGCAGACTCATCGCCTTCAGTTATGATGGCAAACACAGTAGTATCACCTGCAAAATTCAGGATCTTCACTGGAGCAGCAGTGATTTGTGTAGAGACTGACGAGAAGGGGGAGAGCACAGAGCCTGGAGGAGCTCAGTGCTGAGGGTCAGCGTGTCTGATGTGTGCTGTAAGCATACAGATGTCCTGCATTTGTGGAACATTTTGTTTGTGCTGCTGTTTAGATGTGTTGCTGACGCTGCAGTCAGTAATTTTCCACTAGCAGTCTCATCGCCGCATTTTACAGGAAGACTGACCGACTGAGAGCAGGGTGTTTGTGTCTCTCGTCTCAGTGAGCGAAAACCACACAACCGTCAGGTCCTCAGCTCAGACCCTCTGCTTCACTAGAAAAACCACAAAGGGTATTTTTATCTAAAAGGGGGTGAGCAAGTGAGATGTTATTGACAGCATGAATTTGTCTACTAACATTTTAAATTCAAACCTAAAAAGCAGTATGTCCAGGATGTCAGTAATTACATTTAGTCAGTATAAACAATTTGGGTGCAATAATACAGAATAATGTAGAATTTTGCATAATTCAGTTAATACCAGTAAGATACCGGTCATTAACACTATAAGGTCATGTTGCTGAATCTCATTGTTAAAGTTAAAAGAATCTACACATTTTTATACACACAAGACTTAGTTCATCTATCAGTCAAAATCACACAGTGAGGCAAATCTGACCATCTTAATTGTGTTTGTTTGTGTGGAATGGCATCCCATGAGGGACTGTGCTCTGTGCTTCCTGGGACAGGTCCCACCCTCTCCAGAGCGCGACGAGAAGTAGTAGTCGCTGGATAAAAGAATGACAAAAGATAAAAATACAAAAGTCATTCTTGCTGTCTAACCTCTGATTACTGCATGACATTTCTGATTTCTGATAACTGATAAGTAGAAAATATGTTTAGTCTTTTGCTTGGTGGTAAGAAAAAAGGAGAACCACAAAGAGCACAGTCATTTTCAAGGTTATTTCTCACTGGTCAGTGTGAAAGGTTGCATCGTTACTATAACGCCGGGCTCAGCACAGTGACTGCACCTGCGCTGCACTGTAGACCACAAGCCAGGCTGCAGACCATCAGCCCTGAAAGTTAAAACAGGACTCGTATGTGTGTCATGTGTTGTTTAATAAAAATTTACAGGACAGAACATAGTGGATTCAGTTTCCTTTGCTCTTACACTCCCAGTCCAAAGTGTGGCCACAACTGCTGTCAATGCATCTGTCTCTTTTTTCACTGTGTTATTCACCTTAATATCAAAAGGCTCCAAAGCAGTACAGTAATGCAGAACAAATATTGTAACTAACAAGGAAGTGGGGAGATAATGGACAGAAGTGTTGGTTTTTGGTAACTCCACTCCTCTGACATCCACTGTAATTTTAGGTTCCTTGGAACAATATTGTAAACCAGTCATCACACACCTAGGGGTTAAAGTCGACACCAACCTTAAGTTTGACACTCAGATAAGGTCAGTTGTCAAGTCAAGCTTTTTACAATTGAGGCAGTTGGCCAAAATAAAGCCAATTCTTTCTAGGCAGCACTTTGAGACAGTAATCCACTCTTTTGTCACTACTAGTTTGGACCACTGTAACGCCCTCTATGTTGGGGTTAGAGGCTCCACTATTGCTCACCTCCAGAAGGTTCAAAATGCTGCCGCACATGGAAATATGAGGATGTCTCCCCCATTTTAGCCTCACTCCACTGGCTGCCCGTACATTTTAGGATTCATTTTAAAATTCTGTTATTTTCTTTTAAAACCCTCAATGGTCTTGCTCCACCTGACCTCTGTGAGCTGCTTCACCCTTACACCCCCACCCGCTCTCTCAGGTCAGCTGATCAGCTGTTCCTGACGGTTCCTAAGACTCAGCGTGAGCTTAGAGGGGATCGAGCTTTTGCTGTCGCAGCTCCTAAAATGTGGAATGATTTGCCTTTTCACATTAGAGAGGCCTCTTCTCTGTCCGTTTTTAAATCTCTTCTAATCTCTTCTCCTTCACCTTTGACACGCTGTGAGATGTTAATTTTAATAGTAAATTTTATCTTAATCTTAGCCTTTTATTTATTAATTGATTTTTTTAAATTTTATTAATGGCCTTTTACTCACATTTAATGTTTTGGTTTTTGTTAAATTTCTTTTACTTCGTTTTTAAGTGTATGAATGTTTTTATTTATTCCTTTGTGCAGCACTTTGGTCCATAAGGTTGTTTAAAGTGCTTTTCAAATAAAGCTGGATTGGATTAGATTGGAAGATGGCTCAACAAATCTCTCTCCCAGTATGTAAAATTCGATAGAGGGGCACAAGGTGACATTCTGTCAGGGGCCCAGAATTTTTAGCTACACCTCTGTGTTACTGTGTTTTTTTTGTTCTAGCCATCAATAACTCTGGAGTTGCTATATCGCCACCTGGTGGTGAAAAGATCAGACAAAAATATGTACACATGTTACCAACAGTTTGAAATTGAAGTGCAGAGTTAGCAGGTTTAATAAATCGTCCCCACGGATGCCAGTCATGAAATTTGAGAATTGCAAATTAAAACACAGGAAAAAATCAGGAACACTACAAGATAAAATATTTACCAAACATTCAATGTGCATCCAGGGTGACAAGGGACAACTGGAGGATGATGTGAGAATCTGACAGTGACATTCACAGCACTTTATATGTTGCCAAAAACAGAAAAGGGAATTAAAATCAAAAATCTGAAATCATGTATGAGGGTGGGGCTGCTTGGTGGTGCAATGATTAGCACTGTTACCTCCCACCACTGGGACTCAGGTTCGAGTCTCCGCCTGGGTCACATGTGTGTGGAGTTTGCATGTTCTCTCTTGCTAAATTGGCCGTAGGAGTGCATGTGTGTGTGAATGGTGTGTGAATGTGCCTTGCGATGGGCTGGCCCCCCCGTCCTGGGTTATTCCCTGCCTCGTGCCCATATCCTTCCAGGATAGGCTCCGGACCCCCCGCTACCCAGTAGGATAAGCGGTTTGGACAATGGATGGATGGATGTATGAGGGTGAGTCACAATGACGACTGCTGCTCTGTTGACTTGGTCCCAGGAGTCGTCAGCGTTGGTCTGCCGGGGCCCCCGTCCTGTCTGTGGAAGCACCCCTCTTGTTGGCTGTTCTCTCTGCCTGGGCCCCCTCTCCTGCTGCCTCACCTTTGGGTTGAAGTGGCTCCCCAGTGCTTCTGTAAAGCGCTTTGTGTATCTTAGAAAAGGGCTGTATAAATGTAACATTCATTCATTTATTCAAGGTCCCAGCCAGAAGACTGCAGTCCCACACTGTCCCCACAGCCTGAATCAGCTGGATGTTATAGGATTAAGACACTTCCTGCATTAGGCCATTTACCCTCAGTGTATTTCCACATACCCTGACAGGATGGATGACAATACTGTGGCCCTAATTTTCAATACACAGTTTTCACAGGAGTCTCACCCTCATCCACATTCTCTGCATTCCTTATCTCATGCTTCTTTGCCACCCGCATCTCCTCTGCCTGCTTTGTCTCATTTTCCCACAATTGAAACACCTTCCAATTTGTCTCCGTTTTGGTTCTACCACATTAATACCTGAGCAACCAGTCTGATCCCGTTCCTCTAATTTCAAACGCATCTGGCTTATCTGATTGGGACTGAAGCTGCTGTTTCTAGGAAAACCACATTCGTCCCACTGGGGCAGGTCTGACGCCGCGTCCTTCCCATATTTCTCCCATAATTGTTGTAGAGAATTTCAGCTGGAGATCTTTCCCAGAAGCAAGTCATTTCACTTTAGCACCTGTTACTAGTAAATGTCAAGTCAAGTAGGTCTTTAATGTTATTTTTAACTTTACACAGTTGAGTATAGTACAGTTACAAAAGACACTGTTTCCCTCGGACCAAGGTGCTACTTAAATTAACACAAGACTAACACATAACAGCCTAGCAACATACTGTATGGTGCATAATGAGCAAAAACTGTGCAAACATTGCTGGACAGTGCAAAAAGAGAGGACAACTGACACCAATGAGCACAAACAGCACAGTAAACCCAATACTGATAAGGTGCAGTTTGGTTGTGCAATGAGGTAGCAATAAAAATAAATAAAAGTAACTGTAAACATGGCTACAATAAGATAAAAAATAGTAGTTAAATAATAAAGTGTGTTAATGAGTGTATCTGTGTGTGGTATCAGATTAGTGCCTGAGAGTTCAGTAGTCTGACGGCATGGGGGATAAAGCTGTTTGAGTCTGGCTGTAAAGGCCCAAATGCTCCGGGACCTATTTCCAGAAGGCAGGAGGGTGAAACGATAATGTGAGGGGTGGGTGGGGTCATCCACAATGGTGGTGGCTTTGCGGATGCGGTGTGTGGTGTGAATATCCGTGATGGAGGGGAGAGATACTCCAGTGATCTTCTCAACTGTCATCACTATCTGTTGTAGGGACTTGCGATCTGAGGCGACACAGTTCCCAAAGTAGACCGTGATGCAGCTGCTCAGGGTGCTTTCAACAGTTCCCTGATAGAGTGTGAGGATGGGAGATGGGCTTTTCTGAGCTTCCGTGGAGAGTAGAGGTGCTGCTGTGCTTTCCTTACTATGGAGCTGATGTTGAAGGACCTGGTGAGATTCTCCGCCAGATGGACAACAAGGAATCTGGTACTCTCTACGATCTCCACAGATGAGCCATCAATGTGCAGCAGAGAGTGGTAACTCTGTGTTTTGTGTTCTTCTAAAGTCAACAACCATCTCTTTGGTCAACATTCAGAGACAGGTTGTTGGCTCTGCAGCAGTCCGATAGTCATCGCACTTCCTCTTTATATGCTAAGTCATCGTTTTTATTGACTAGACCCACAGTCTTGTCATCAGCCTGATGTTGCTGATGTGATTCAAAATGTGCATTGCTGCTCAGTTGTGAGTCATCGGAGTTAACAGCAGTGGGGGGCTCCAGTGCCCAGTGTGCTGGTGCTGGAAGTGCTGCTCCCGATCCGCACTGACTGAGGTCTCTCTGTAAGGAAGTGCAGGATCCGATTTCGAAGAGAGGTGATCAGGCCCAGCAGGCTCAGTTTCTTAGTCAGCTGCTGTGGAATGATTGTGTTGAAAGCTGAACTGAAGTCTATGAACAGCATTTGAGCATAAGTGTCTGAGTGAAGCATTTTGTTAACCTGGAGATGCGCTTCTATGGGGTCACCTGTCTGTATGGAACCATCTTGTTCATACTGCACACAGTGAGTACATTGCACCTGCCGGTCCATGTTACATCACAGGAATGACCTGAGCAAGCTTAGGCATCTTGGGTGTGAACTGGATCATTAGCACCTAATAGCTGTGCTTTTATTATAGATGCTCTACATTTTATTTACATAAATATTTCTCCTCTTTCCATATTTAGCAGTGAGGTCTGCAATGCCACTCGTTTTGTGTCACACTGTTGGGTGTCAGCAGGAGCCAACTGACTTTCTATATAGTTCTCTCACCTCGTCTCAGTGACCTCCCATCATCAGCAAGGAATGGGAGTGATATACGTTGTCAGCTGAGCTATAGTCTACTTCTTATGTTCCTCTTTTCTTCAGGTAATGAGCAGCTCCCTTTTTGAAGCTTGAGACTTGGTTAGTCTGTTGTTTGACTAAAGTGTTGTTAACTTCCACACAACTGGCCAGGGATGGTGAACTTCCTGTGCAGGGTCACAGGGGGTCTGGAGCCTATGCTGGATGATATGGGCACAAAGCAGGGAATAACGCAGGATGGGATGCCAACCTGTTACAGGGCACACACACCACTCAGACATGGGCAATTTGGCAGCTCCAATTAATCTTAGCATATTTTTGGACTGTTGGGGGAAACAGAAGAAACCCCATGACACCTGGAGAACATGCAAGATCCACAGACGTGACTTGAACCCTCCTCCCAGATGTGTCAGGCAACAGGCCTAACCACTGTGCAGCTCCTACGTACAAACAGTAAAATTAAACGATGTTGCTGATGTAGTTATGAAGACTGTAAAAATTAACAATGGCAAAAGTAATCAAGCAGATATTCAGATTCCTTCATGAATGTTTTATGCATAAAAAGGAGAAACAAGAGGAATATCTCATCACAACCTTTATTTTGAACAGCTTTATTACAGGACATCATGGGGTTCACCTAAAACAGCTGAACAAAGGTCATTTTAACTGATTCAAGATTTATTGTCATTAAGTACAGGATGTACCAAAATACAATGAAATCTGTACTTGTGTTTAATCCAAGACTGATGCCTTATTTGATAATACATACAAGTATCAGGTAGCAGAAATGAAAATGTACATAAACATGATGTCACGTCCGGCTCGTACGACCCTCGTGTGTGCCACGCCCCCCTGATTATCCACGTGTGCTTCCCCGATCGTACCCAGCTGCACCCTGTTGTTTTGCTCTGTCTTGTCTATTTAGTCCATGTCTTGCCTTAGTTTCTTGTCCGTCATTGATGTTTGTTAATGTCAGTACCAGCGTTCCGTCCTGCCCTGCTCTTTTCCTTGAATAAATCCCCGTTTTCCCCGTACTTCGCCTGCTTGCCTGCTCCTTGCCCGCTGCTCTGCCCGCGCGCTCACCCGCATTACCAGCGCAAATCCTGACACATGACATAAATACACACATAAAATATATTCACTTAAAAGTGTCAGCAGTATGACATGTAGATGCTATTGGGTACGGAATAGGATGAAATAAATAATGATGTCAACTAGGGCTGCCACTGAAAATCTGTCAACATCAATATTTTAAATTGACATATCAGTTTACGTATTAAAATAATGTAATTTTTAATTTCAAGTTATTTTTAATTATTTTAACAAAAAGATGGTTTTACACTGTGTAAAGTTTCGATGGCAAACCACACAGCACTGGCGCTATACACGAGCACCTGAAGGGAAAACACACAGGCACTATTCTGGATGATGGACCATCAGAATAGGCAAAACTCCACCGTATGTGTTGTCTATTAATGGTTATTAAAATACCATTAATACAGAAAGCTTTGTGTTATCTTTTGCTATTATAGTTGCTAAATACACTCATTATTAAAGCCATGAAATTGTCTGCTTGTCGAACGAAATTGTCGAACGTTTTACCCAGGGGCCCACACAACCCATAATCCGTCCCTGAACCGTATAGTGTTAACACGTAGATTTTAGCAGTATTTAGAAGACCGACTCTTGGTGTTTGAAAAGAAGCATCAGCCCAGTTAACATATTTTCTTTGATGAGCCTAGAGATATCTCAAGATTAAATTAAAATGATTGCACATTTATGGTATCATAGGAAAATTGGGTTATAAATCACTTTCCTATTCTACATGTGATTCTGTGTATTGACATTGTTGATCTGCATCTAACCTACTGTAATTACAGGTGATGCAATATCCCAGCAGTCTGATAATCACCTGCACAATGAGGCAAAAGGCTTGGATTTTATATCCTTCATTCCTTCAGCACCATCCAAAGTTGATGTCTTTTTCCATCAGAAAGTTAGTGGGCCTTATCCTGACCTCTGGATGTTCTGCAACAACTTGCTGCTACTGTCCTATGGGCAAGCCGAAGTGGAACGAGGGTTTTCCACAAATAGAGGTGGAGACCTGCAACTTATCAGAGGAAACAGTTGTTGCACAGAGGCTTATATGCGACCATGTCAGAGTGTGTGGGGGAGCAACCAAAGCGCCTCTGACCAAAGGTGAAAGATGAGCAAAAAGCAAAAAAGAAAACTTGAGGAACTCAAGAGGAAGAGAGTCTCACTGGAAAGTGTATGTGAGAGTTTACAAAAGGATGCTGAGCACATGGCAGAGGAAGCAGAGAGTGCTGCTGGAACCAAAAGGGCAACATTACTTACCAAGTCCAATACTCTGAGGCGACGAGCGAAGGAGGAGAAAGAGCAGTTGGTGGTCTTAAAGGCAGATACTGAAGAGTGGGCTACTGCACTGCGACTCCTAGCACATCAAGAGTGAATCGGTGGAAACAAAAATATTTAGGTTCTTTGCACTTTTGGAGTATTTTACTTTCTGTGCTTGTTTGTACATTGTTCACAGCCACAATATTTTATAATTACAAGGTAGTTTTATGTTAGAGCTCTTGCTCCAATAAATATGTGCCTTGTAATCAAGTAAATTCTAGGCTATTCAGTTTTTTTTGCCGTCGTGATGGTCGTGGGTTGTGAAAAAAGCCTTCTTCTTAGGGGTACCGCTTGGGCCAGCCGGGCGTATGTCGTGGCTTCAGTGAGTACTTATGTTTGTCATGCTGCCTGTGTACTTTATAGCGGCACAACATATTTCTGCAAATTGCATGCGTCAAATTGTCCGTCTCTCTTAAAAATATGAAGTGTCACCAAAATTTTAGACGGGGAATCAATCTCAATGAAAAATATTTGTCAAGTATTGTTGGTAACGTTTCTAAATAATAAAGACATACTAATAATTATGTATTAATAAATCGGATGAACGATGCATCCCAAATTGTATCCGCCGCGCACTTCTTAATCAGGGCAATCGCATCGTGGACGTTTATGCAGACGCCCAAAAAGACTTACTTAAGAAAACTGTTGCATGATAATTTGTACCATTTTCAAGGGTGGGGGGCGTGCAGTAGATGCCCCCTTTTTTTGTGCTTCTGCCGTTCAAACCGAGCAGCACTGAGTTTGTCAACTGACGCCAAATCTACTGCTTAGCTGCTACAGACAGAACTATCTTCAAATCACCACTAGGGGGTGTCAATGCTGCAGCTTCGTTCTATGGTTGATCTTTTTCAAATACAGTTTTTTTTCTCTCTCTCCACATAATCAACTTAACTGATTAGCGTTCTTTCATAGTAATGGTTTTTAATCCGTGTTAATCTTCTGAACAATGACTAGTAAAGGTTCTATGAGGTTGTCCTACTTACTATGGATTTTAAGTTTTTTATCAAGGTGTTAAAACGTACCACAGTTGCCAGTCCTGTGTTTTATGTCTAGCAATTTGTACAGTTTCTTCAGTATAAACACATGCCATCATCTGTGAGAATCTCCTCCAGAACTCTGCATTTCCTCAAGATCTTTTTGTAATATTGCATCATGGCACTGCTCAGAACAACACAGATGGTGCATAACAACACAAGGGAGTACACGACAACATGGTGCAGAAACAGTGCGATACAAAGCAGGACAAAACTTGATGATATGTGGTCAGTGGTGGATAAAGTGCAGAAACAGCTGTACAGTGCAGCTGCCGTGGAAATGACTGTTACAGGGGATGCAAAAGCTGCAGGTTTGAATTGTTTGGCGAATGAAGCTGTTCGGGGTGGCATGGTGGTGCAGTGGTTAGCACTGTTGCCTCACACCTCTGGGACCTGGGTTCGAGTCTCCGCCTGGGTCACATGTGTGCGGAGTTTGCATGTTCTCCCCATGTCGTCATGGGGTTTCCTCCGGGTACTCCGGTTTCCCCCCACAGTCCAAAAACATGCTGAGGCTAATTGCTAAATTGTCCCATGGGTGTGCGTGTGTGAGTGAATGGTGTGTGAGTGTGCCCTGCGATGGGCTGGCCCCCCATCCTGGGTTGTTCCCTGCCTCGTGCCCATTGCTTCCGGGATAGGCTCCGGACCCCCCGCGACCCAGTAGGATAAGCGGTTTGGAAAATGGATGGATGGATGGATGAAGCTGTTCATGAATCTGCTAGTCAGTGTTTGTGGATGGTGGTCAGAGTCCTGGATTATAGACTGAACCTTGTTACTGTGGCAGTTAAAGTACAGCTGGTCAATGGAGGGCAGTTCAGTGCAAATGATGTTCTTAACAGACTTCACAATGTACTGCCTTCCTGTTATGTGGCTCCACCATACCATAGTACTACTGTTAGAACCAGGGATGTAACGATACATTCAACTCACCATTTGATACAATTCACGATTCTGAGTTCACGATACGATTTTCTCATTTTTTGCAGAATGAGCTGCAGACAAATATATTCAAAAATATTCTTATATTTATCTTTCTGAACTGTTGACACTGTTGTGAACAGTGCAACTGAATTTGAATAAAATACTGTTGAAAAAATCCCAAATCAAAATAAGTAAATAAAAAAAAAAAATCAAATAAATAAGCTAAGGTTTGCATGGCAGCTTTTTAGCGTGCTTTGCCCTTTTAATAATCTTCACTCAGCTCACGGTGGTGCCAGTGGACCTGTTTGTGTATGTTATCAGTCTTTTACAATGTTTGCATGCAGTTTATGTCTTGTCTGTGCTTTTCTCGCCGTTTCCTCGTCGTTTGTGATCACCGGAAAGCTAATATGCTGCCGGAGCCCCCGGTGAAAACGGGGAGAGCATGCGAACTCCACACAGAAAGGGCCCTGGACCGAAGCCAGGACCGAAGCCAGCACTAACCACTGTGCCGTCCTCCGTTTCAAATTCATTCGCCATCTCGCGTTTGGTCAAAACCAAAAACTCGTATCAGTCGACGTGATACGTAGTGACATCTGACGTCAAACTCACATTGTGAAATCAAATGTAATATTACACCAGTTTTTCTGTTAAAGTACTGTGAAGTACTCCTACAATAGTGATTTATTTTCCACATCAGCCGGTTTAAATCGTCATACATTTGCACCGATTTTTAACTGATTTGTGATTCATCGTTACATGCCAGGGCCAGCAGCTCTGCATGGCTCGACCCTCATAAACATTCTCCACACATGCTGTTCAGGCAGTGGCCACAGAAATTCCCCCAGTGAACTTTATGCTTTCTGTCGGAGAGTATTCTGTGTTCTGGCCTTAAACCCTGCATACTACTTTGCAGACTTTGATCCTCTTAACAACAATTGGCATTTCTGGTGGCTGAATATCCATCCATCCGTCATCCAACTGCATGCTTAAAAGCTGTGAATAATAGTAATAATTCTTAAAATTGCAACTATATAGAATTTCAGCCTAGTTACTCAGCTAAATCACTATTTAAACCTAAAATAATTTCTATATGTGTGATAGAATCAAAAAATATTTTGTTTTACCTATAAATCTTCACAAGGTGTATTACACATGGTATTCCCCAGACACCGCCACCCCAACAGATACTTTGTTTGTTAAGACAATAGCTCAGAAAGTGGTTGATCGATCTTTTGCAGCTTTTACCAAGGTTTGTACAAGCCAAAATTAAATTTTGAAACGGATCCCTGCCACACCCTGCCCACCTGAACCTCCCGTTTCCTCCCTAGTGTGGTATAACGTGCCATGCCTGTTCCGCGTTTGTTTTACCTCTCCTTCCTGCCCTTGTGTTACTCATTTCAGGTGCCTCTAGTTTGCTCCCTGCTTAGCCTTGTATAAATGTGCTTCTCAGTCCTGCCATTAATGTTGCTGCTGCTGTTTGCCTGTGTGTTCTTCCCTGCTTATGATTCCCCCGTGATCCAGTTGTCTTCATATAGATAATGTAACTCTACTGCCTCAGTCCAGTATTATCTTTGACCATCATCTTATTGCGTTCAATATTTCCCTTGCTCAAAATATTAGCCCCCCGACTCGCTTCTATATCCCAAACGTACAATCACGTCAAATACAGCGAGTAACTTTATCGATAATCTCCCTGAGCTATCGTTTTCAACCAAACTAATATCGAATTCTGCTGAACTTGATAGCATTACGGATTATTTAGCATCTATGCTTAATTCCACTAGAGAAAATTGCTCCGTTAAAAATAAAAAAAAAACAGAGTAAATAAAACTGCTCCTTGGTATAATGACCACTTGCGTACTTTAAAACTGGAGACACGGAAATTAGAACTGTAGGGAGCCACCCACTGGCCCAATGGCGGAATCCAATGGTGCAGCCGAAGGCTGTGAATGCGTGTTGGTCCTTCGAAGCGCTCCTAGGAATTACTTACCCTTTTTAATATGCAAAATATTCTTTTAGACACATATCTGACTCCATTTTACCCCTGACGAAGGAGTCCGCCAGATTCGCCTCGGCCGACAGGGCGACCCGTGGGCTTGTTCCACAGGGTTTGTCTTAAAGGTACGGAAATTGCCACCATTTAAGATAATGTCAGCCTCTGATTATTCGGGTCCCTTGACCTATATAATTTCCCAAAGGCTCAGTGTCTGCCAATTACTGAGCTTGTGGGTGCCTCGGAGATTAAGCCAATGTTTACCCAAACCTCACGTACGTCCACCTCAGAGGCTCAGCCGGGGGCAGCCCATATCATAACGTGTGTCAACCTCAGCGGCTGTGAAGGCGCACCTTCTGTTGCGGTAGTTTGTACGAGGTTTACTTTTGGCTCGTCTCAGGTACTCCGCCGATGCCACCCATTGTCTTACCATGTGAGCGTCTCAGGGACTATGCCCGGTGCCTAGGAAC
Organism: Brienomyrus brachyistius; assembly: GCF_023856365.1. Taxonomy (NCBI): domain Eukaryota; kingdom Metazoa; phylum Chordata; class Actinopteri; order Osteoglossiformes; family Mormyridae; genus Brienomyrus; species Brienomyrus brachyistius. Next base: position 253,347 of record NW_026042336.1, on the reverse strand, counting down.
ATAGTGTGTACGCCCCTCAGAGGGTAGACCGGTACCTTTCATCAGCATGTGTTGACCTCAGAGGTTACGTCAGCCCGTAACTGAGCGTGTGCGAACTCCAGAGGTGTAGTTTTGGTATCCATCTAACTTAACTTGGGCAGTCGAGTTTGGGGCCCGGATAAATGGGATTTAACCCAGAGGCTGCAAGATAGTATTTACCACCATAGTCCTAATAAGGATAGAAGTCCAATCTGGAAAGTTTATGAAGAAGTTAGCAAATCAGACAGTCATAAAGTAATCGAAACAACATGTATTAAACATACTACAATATACAATTATTGACATGTGGACACATACTTGTAAATACATTTGGACAAATACAATATTAAACAATCACATTCCTCAGCTGAGAGTGAACAAAGTTCTGTGGAAAGTATCTGACTACAGATGGACTTTCGCCCAGTTCTCTGCGGGAGCTCTGATTACAGAGTGACTCCCCGACTACTTCTGAAGCCCTTCCTTAAGTATCCAGACCAGGTGATGGCATGTCTCTGAAGACTGACCAATTTCGGTCAATGGTTAATTTTAGGGGCATTGCTGACCTTGGTTCTCAAGTCCCCAGCCAATCAGATCACTTTAGGGGGTGGTCGTAATTCCCTTGTTCTACCATGTGAGAGGCTCTCTCAGTTTGGTGGGTTGAGCCGAAGTTTCTGTATTTCTCTTAGGAAAAGATATACTGCCTTAAATCTGAGAATATAATACTCCTCGTCTCATGCCTATTCAAACGAGACCAAACATGCTTGTATTTGTCCCTAACATCTATGTGTGCTGAGTTATCCTGTTTATAGTGGAAAAGGTGTCTGTGTCTGGAGGCTGACAGCTGTTGTTGCTGTGGATTGATTGTGGAACTCTGGTCACTCCGGGGGTGAAAGGTCTTGCTTTTTCTGTGTTGCTCCAGTTATTCCTATCCAGTCTCTCAGGAGCCGGCAGGCCTTTGCCTTCCTTAAAAGGGGTGGTTTGACGAGTTGAGTCCAGTCTTGCCTGGGCCAGCGGAGCTCTGAAATAGACTGATGCAGGCTGATCAGAGTTGGGGCCTGCAGGACCTATAAGTTTTATGTCCTTACAGAATGTAAGTGGCATCATACTAAACTAGTGGTGTTCGAACTAGCATGGAAAGAGGCTATGGGTAGCTACAAAAAGGCTCTTAGTGCCGCCAAATCATCTAGTATCTATCAGAACTAATTGAAATAAACAAAAATAATCCTAGATTCCTATTTACTATGGTGTCCAAGCTGACTAATAACCACTGACCACTGGTTATTTTCCAGTGACGACTTTATGAAATTTTTTGACCAAAAATATGCTCAGTTAGACAGAACATTTTGAATATTCCAATAACTACATTCTCTGGCCTTGACACGGCATGTGCTAATGCTGCAATCACCCTATTTGAAGCATTTACCAGGGTTAACCAGTCAGAACCGATGTACTTAATTTTATCTTCAAATTCATCTACTTGTATGCTAGACCCTGTTCCATCAAAATTATTCAGAGATGCTCCCAGCATTGATTGAACCGCTACTAGCAAAACATATGATCATATTACCCCAATTTTATTTTCACTGCACTGGCTGCCAGTTAGATTTCGTGTTGACTACAAAACACTGCTCTTAACCTATAAAGCTGTAAATGGTCTTGCACCGCAGTATGTGGGTGACCTCATTTGCGTTCCGAATCATACACTTAGATGACGAGATGGAGGTATTCTATCCATACCCAGAATAAAGAACATTACCTTTGGGGGAAGAGCATTTGCTCATAAAGCACCACAGCTATGGAATAAACTTCCTATTAGTGTTCGGAACTTAGACACAATCTCTGCTTTTAAGTCAAGGCTTAAGAAGTACCTCTTTAGCCAGTCTTTTGGATAGTTAAATCTTCTTTTCTAAGGTGAATGGGAAATCTGGAGGTTCATAGTTATTTGAGATTGAAGGGGAAAGGGGGGATTGGTGCTGTCGTCCTGCCACTCTCGCCGATCACTTAAGCTGTGGATGGGAGGTGGCTTGACGCCAAAACCCCTGTAAACCCTCATGCCTGTGCTTCCTTCCAGGTCTCTCTTTTAGCCAGGCTGTCATAGTTGCTTTAGTCCTGCCGGTTAGGTGTAGGGCAATAACTCTTCTCCATTTTCTCTTTTTCGAGCTGATACCGAGCCGACTACACCGTGTGAACCCGCACCTGGACTCCTGGATATAACTACATGAAACCAACTGGGACTTTATAACTATATGAACTCTAATGAATGTCAATGTAAATGCAGTTTCATGCTCCCTGGTCGCCCAGAGGAGGATGGGGTCCTTCTGAGTCTAGGTTCCACTCAAGGTTTCTTCCTGCTAGAGGGAGTTTCCTTGCCACTGTCGCCTCAGGCTTGCTTGGTGGGGTTCTGGCTGGTTAAATGTAAAGTGCTTTGTGACAATGCATGTTGTTAAAAGCGTTATATAAATAAAATTGAATTGAATTGAAGTGCTTCCTCAGATTCATTTTAAAATGTTCTCCAGCTAATTTCCACTACGGCCACAAGTTCTACTTGGAACAATTGGCCTTTTTAATTACTTCCCCACACTGACGAGAGTGGAACATGAAAGCATCAACATACGCACCGAGGTCATTCTCATAATCAGCTAACTTTATTTCAGTGGAACCCATAAAATATCTGTACTTTATATTTCTGCTCCCTCCATGGATAGCCTTACATTTATCTACTTTAAATTTCGTCTGCCATGTATCAGCCCAGTTGCTAATTAAATCCTATTGTAGTCTCTCCGCTGATAGATCAGTATCTGCTACATCACTCACCTTGGTATCATCAGCAAATTTAACCATTTTACTGTATGTACTGATGTCAATATCATTGGCGCAAATTAGGAACAATAGTGGTCCTAAAATTGAACCCTATGGTATCCCACAATGAACGCAGGTCCACTGTGACATTATGCCTCTACTAACTACCCACTGCTTCCTGTCTGTAAACCAGTTTTCAATCCAGGCTGATACAGTTTGTAAAAACCCTGTAGCTTTGAGCTTAAGGACTTCTGGAAATCTAATAATTCAATGAATCTACATGGTGCTGAGTTATTTGTGTTCTCTACTGTGAACACCCGTGTAAAATAATCATTAAATTCATTTACTATATCAATTTCATTTTCAATTATAAAGCCCTTACTATCCTGTAAATTAGTGATTTCAGCTTTTAGACTCTTTTGGAGATAAAACATTGGGAGAAACTTTTAATGTCATTCTTAGCTTCCAATTCAATCTTCCTCTCTACATTCCTCTTATTGAGTCTAATGTTATTTTTTAACTCAACCTGTAGACTCCTGCTTTATTTTGCCCTTCTCCTCCGGACTTTATTCTTAATTTCCTTAGTAAACCACCTTGGTTGTAGTTTCCTAGATTTAGTGTTGCTGGAAACAGGTATGAAGTCCTCTTGCACTTGCAACAATGTCCTTTTAAAAAATTCCCATGTCTCTTCAACCGTTTTGCTATTTAACTTGTTTACAGTTTCTAATTTCAGTCTCATACCATTAAAGTTTGCCTTCCTCACAATATATTTTTTTCTTTTGGATTTTGCTCTTCCGACACGAAAATTAGCCTGAAATTTAACCATGTTATGCTCATTACTGTCCAGTGGTTCTAAAACCTCTAATTTTCCAATCCTAACCTGGTTATTAGAGAAAAGAAGATCAAGAATGGCTTCTCCCCTGGTAGGGGTATTAAACTGAGTAAAAAAACAATCCTGTACCACTTCCACCATCTCGAGTTCATTTACAGAAGAGCCAGAGACTGTGTCCCACTGTATCCCTGGTAAATTAAAATCACCCATAACCACCACATCATTTTTATTACTCATAATCCTGATGTCGTCATATAACATTTTGCTTTCCTCTGCAGCTACATTAGGTGTCTATAACAAACACTGACAATTAGGCCATTTGAGTCTTTAGCATCTATTTTAGCATCTGTCATTTCCGTACTGGGCATCTTCCCAGTGGGCTGAGGGCTACGGGGACCTTCAGAATTCATTATGCCCCCCCCCCGCTCCCCATTATGTACTGGGGATCCCAAAGTGGAGGGGTGGGTTTGAGTCCCATCTAGGATGACTCCTTCTCTTTATCATATTGATTGTTGCGATGAACCAAGGCAGTAGAAAGTGTAACAGGAAGCTTCATCACCATACCAGGTCTGAGGCTTAGAACGGCCATGTCCTCTGCTGGGTCTCACTTTGTCTATGGCCAACAGCTTTTACCTGCTTGTCATGCATACATTAGGCATCGCTTGAGGAAGGCTCATGCTGCACCTCACGGGGGCTTTATAACCTAGGGTCTCTGAAAAGAAGCACTAAGTACCATTATGTGTGTCCAGAGCCCCTTTGCTGTTTAAAGTTTGGCGCAGAGGAAGTGAGCTGGGCCCATAACCCAGAGGTCGATGGATTGAAACCATTCTCTGCTATGTTGTTTGTCTTTTCTTATGCCAAGTTTAACTAACTTGTTTAAGTGCTTCACAACAAATTGCTGATCTTTCCTTCATTAAGGCTCTTATCCCCTAGTGTTCAGAGGTTTTCAAAGGGGGGTGTTTTCCCCCCCTTTCCTCAGCTCTTCTTTGAAACTCTGCTTCTAAGGTCAGCATCCCAGACACCTTTTCACTGATGTTGATGACACTGATAGAGATGGTGAAACATGGCACCAAGATAGAAGAATGAGTGAAGTACCAAGTACTCTAAAGTGTGTTATGATACCCTTTGCTATTTAAAGTAGAAACACTGAGGAAAGACTCAGCTGGTCATTGTTCTACTACCTGCAAGCCGATCATTAGTGCATCTCCAGCCAACCGCCTCTGCTGTTTTACAAAATTCACAGCTAATCAGTTCAAAAATTTGTCAGACTTTTTCATTTTCTGTTGGCATTTAAACCCCTGACCACTAGATGGCAGTGTTGTCTTCTATCTTCAGCCATCTGACTCATCCACTCCAAACTCAAAAACCAAAATGGCAGTGCATGCAGAAACAGCGGCCCGGAGCTTTTCAATGCTACGCTGTTGTTGTGTAATATCTAACAATGTGCTAGTGATGGGAATTCCGGCTCTTTTAAGAGATCCGGCTCTTCTGGCTCGGCTCACTTAAAAGAGCCGGCTCTTTCGACTCCCAAGTGGCTCTTCAGATTTTCTTTGGTGCTTAAATGAATTTATTACCAGAAATAATGTAAGATTATTAGTGAAATGAATTACTATGGTTGGAAATCACACGCAATTATTTTAGACAATTCCTCATCAATTGTGTTCTGTTTGCAGAAACTGTCTCATAGAGCTCTAGGTTGTAGGTCTAGGTGGTTGTGGTGCTGTACTGGATGACGGTGTAGACATTGACAAACTGCAGTAGACAAACTGTCACTTTCCTTAGTAGCAGGTTCACTTGCTTGTCTTTTTTCTTCCCACTGCACTGATGGATGTACAGTTCTCATGTGCCAATGCAGGTTATTTGTAGAACCTGTTTGATATGAGATTTTAACCTTGCAAGCTCTACACTCTGCCTTTGTATTATCAATGCAATTGAAATGTATCCAAATTTTACTTTGCGTTTCCTACAGTCACTCATTTTGTCGCGCACATCTCCTTCCTTCCTGTTTCTCTCTCAGTGCATGTGATTGCTGTATTTGTCTATGGGTGCGTTCGACTTCACACAGCCATTTGCAGTGCTTGCTTAAAGCAGTGCATTGTGGTCCCAACGCAATGCATCATGGTTAGATTTTTTTGTCCGACTTCAGCCGGCGCTGCAAAATGTTACCATCCGTGACCATGTCACATGGTACAAAAACCTCACGAGAGCAAGACGACTTAAGACTTAAAGCCCAAGTCGAACGCACCCTGTAGCACCGCCCCTCCCCCTCCTGCTCAGTGCAGACACACATCGTGTAGTTGACCAATCCGTGCGGGTGGAAAAAATAGAGAAAGAAAAAAAGCGGCTCTGACTCCGGCTCACAGGCAGGAGCCGGCTCCGATCGTTCACTTCGAAGAACCGGCTCCGAGAGCCGTTTTGTTCGCAACCGACTCATCACTACAATGTGCTACTGGTTTCTTTGCTTCCAGCACCAGAATTTTTTCTTTATTTTTATTCTTTTTTATTTTTGGTGTATGTATCTTTAGCCTTTAAATGTATTTTTTCTGTATTTATATTCTATAAGTGTTAGTCTATAGTTTTATGCCTACTATGGCGTCTACAGGCTTGCTCCAAATGACATCTCATTGTATTTTCAGTGACAATAAAAGCATCTCACTTTATCCAAGGTTGGAGGTAGGGTAAGGGCGCACCGATAAAGTTTAGCTTTAGCAAACCTAGCAAAGAGTGCTTCGTTACAGGATGCAAGACGGCCAGGCCCACGGGCAGCCTGGCCCACTCATTTCTGATTGGTCAGAAATTACACTGTCTCTCAGATCTGATTCGTTGACTATTTGCTCTATGTATTTCTCCATGAAAATTAGCAACACTTGAGTCGCTCGGGCTGGCCGTGGCAGGGACCATGACCTGGCCGTATTGCAATCTGCAATGAGGCATCGTTGAACTCTGACGCATCTGGCGCGAGACTCAGGCTGTCAGATCATATGCAGGGGACACATAACTGGTATGAGAAATGTCTTGTAGCAGCGCAAATGAGTATTTATGTTATGTGCATTCGCGCTGTTATGACAAAGAATCACTGTGCATTCTAGCCTTCATGTCCAGAACGAAGTACAAATTAGCCACATAAATGTTAACATGCACGGTAATTTTTTTGTCGTTACGTGAATGCACATAAAACAAATACGCATTTGCGCTGCTAACAAGGAATTGCCGCGCGTGTACGGGGAATGCGCCATGCGCCCCTGACTGTATGTATAGTAGGCCTATATTGTACAATGAATTATATATTTAAGTCGGGCAATACAGGTAGCGACTCCAATGACAGGACTGGGGAAACATACTTTGATGTGGAGTTAAATACATAGGACTAATGAAAACAAGTGGAAACTGCTAATAACATCGGGATTTCACACGAGGTTAACGAGGGAGCGTGGCACACCGGAGGAGCGGACAAGCGGGGCATGATAATTGTAAGATAGTCCAACAATTCAAGGTGGTCTGTCACTCAGTACTGGAAGGCAGAACACAGTTCTGCATGCAAAGGTCGGCGTCAGTGGACCTGCAGCAGCATACCTGTAAGTTTACATAACTGCAAGCTGCCTGTAAACCCTGCTGACTTGTTTGTACAAGAGTCTATGACAGGTTACTGGTGATTTAATATGACATTACTAGGAATACAATGCATTGTATATGAAATAAAGTTACGTCAAAAAAGCAGACATACTGGAGCAAAACTAAATATACTAAAAATGTTTGTTTATGAAGGGTGTTTGAAAAATGTCATTTGATATTATTCACCAAATTTGATGTCGTTAGTGTAATTTATGTTGAACTTTAATTGTAAATTGTGACAAAACCAGACATGTGGTGGCAAATTGGAAGCCATATTCTGAAACTACAGAAAAAACTGTAGAACATGCACTTGTTTTTTGTTAAATCACCTAACAAAACATTTTAAAATGTCGCCCAGTGTATTATATGTCTATATTATATCTTTATTTAGGCCATATGTGCTCTTGATGTGTTATTTCTCAGTGAGCTGGAGGGATTTGACAAATACATCCTTTTAGAAATGTGTGAGGAAGTAAGTTCTTTTCTTTTTGAAAAGTAGTGTATCTGTAAGGTTTGTGGCACAACAGAGAAATTAAATATTTTATTTGACTCCTTAAGGTCAAGACTCTGGTCTCCAGCTCACAGCTCTCTGTTACATTTCCATGGCCATTTTGTCCGATAGTATTATTGGATTTTTCTGTGCTATATTTGTATGTGTAGTTATTGTCTGCTGTATAAATCATTATAAATAAGTTTCTTTTCCTTGTGATGTCTCTGCTTAATAGTATTAAATAGGAGTAAAAGAAACCGCAGTTTTCTCAGTAATGTATTTCATGATATTTTCCCAACAAAACCCATGTTTGCATTCAAGTTTCTGTCACAGTTTGTACATAATATTTGCAACAACCATTATAAAAATTTTGCTGAATTTGTACTACAAGCCTCTCCAGTCCCAAATCCAAATTCATATATGATATCTTTGTATATGTGTGTATCAACATTCCTACAAAACCATGAGTTACATAATATATCCAAATGTAGGGAATTTCAGTGTGAGTCCTGACGTCCTATGCGTACTGCTGTACTTGCCCTACACAAGGTGAGTTTATATTAGTCACAGAAACATCTTAGCCAGTCATTACTGTGTAGTCGTCACATGTTGAACCCCTTGTTTTTGGTCTGTGAGGGTATAAAATGTCTCTCCTTTGTTACCTACAGTGAGGCTGACATTTGGTTAACTGAAATATACATTAATATAAATTTAAAAGGAAGACATTTTTATCCAAATCCACATTAATATGATGGGGGGAAAAATGTTCTAGTCATATAGGTGTAATGAACTTGTAATGAATGTTGCAAGGCTGTACTTCAGCTTCCCACATACAAGTGCGTAACTGATTATACATTATAAGAGGTATGAATAAAAAGACGTACATGAAGACTGTAATCTCAAGTGATCAACAGTAAACCTTCCTTAATGATATAACGGCATTTAACACCTCTGTAAGATAAAGACAAAGTTTCAGACAAGGCTGGAGAAAGTCAGGCAAAATCTTTCACTTTTACCTTTTTATTTAGATCATTCATCCTAAAGCTCTTGACTTGATAGGTTATTCAGATTATTTTCTACAGATTAGTATGAAGTCTCTCCTGTATTTAATTTGGTACATCAGAGTGAAGAAGGATAAACCCTCGTGTTTAATGTATAGAAGTGGCAATGGTTTGTTAGATTGCATATGTGATGTATGTGTAACTGAAGGCAAGCAGAAGTGCAGCTTTCTGATTGGTGCATGCATGTATATCTCTGATTGGTGGATTACACTTCTAATCAAACATAAGTCTTAAAAAGCGTCATTGACACAGCTGTGTAATTGATAAGGTAGGGTTACTGGGTTACTGACACAGGGGCGAGTGTGTGTTAGGCTTTGCTAACTCTAACATGACAAGCGGAACATTCTGTCCTTCTCTTTTTCACTGTTTTCACTCTTCCAATTAACACTCTTTCCCTCTCTCACTCTGTCGCAGTGACTGCTGGGGGTGGATGGGGCGTGTGAGAGTGTGCGGTAGCCACTTGTGGCTAGTGCGAAAGCTCTGTGTGAATTTCACAGCAAATTTGCCAGTGTTAAATTAACACTGCATACTGTTTTTATAATTCTCACCTAATCAGCGTTACATTTAACACTTTGTAGAGTGCAATGCGTGTTGTTGTATAGTGTTAAATTTTATTAGCTCTTATAGTGTTCATTTGACACTATAGAGTGTTAGATCACTGAAACTCCACCTCTTCCCAGAATTCAAGCCCATATAAGTGACACACAGGTGCATAATGGGTGGCTTATGTCTGGGGCAGCTAAGTACTGTGTTTGATTAACCCACCGTCATGAAAAAGAGCAAAAAAGCAATAAGGTCTCTTGGTATGTAAACTTTAAATAATGTTAACTTTGATTTTTCTGAAGATCAGCACACTGTGTTTTGGTAAGCTGAATACATGCTTCTTCTTGATTCTTGCCTTACATGTGCTATGAAGTTGGGATTGGGTTAGAGAATGAATGTTTTAAAAATGTAATTATTAATTTCCTTTTTAAGCATGTATTAAACAATTTCCTTGCACTGGTATAAGAGTAAACTAATTAAGCTTTCTTGCAATCATCTGCAGTATGCAAGTGAATAAAATGTATGGTACCGTTCTTGGGGAAAACCAGGGAGAATCCACTGTGAAACAGCACTCTGCAAATTCTCTAAATGTGTTCCTAATGATAAGGCCAAGACTGGTAATCAAATTAGTCTCTCAGCAGGAGTGTTAGTGTAAAAGTAATGCCTATTAAAACAGATTATAAAGCTTGTTAGAATGCATGACATAATTATTAGCAGGGCTCAGAGAAGGTGAGGGCTCCCCTAGTGGCTACAGGAGTGCATTTTCCCTAAAGCAGATATAATGGGTGGTGGCCTTGTTGCTTTTAGACCACAACTTTGGATAGAAGAACAAATCAAATTATTTTGCTCATTTAATATTCAGATTGTTTATTGGGCTTAAATTTTAGAACACACCATGTTTTAGGATGGTATGTCATGGATATTAGTCTCTACCACATTTTAATGTTACAAATCTAGACCTTTTCCTATGCTTGAATTGATGTGTGCCAGGTGGTATGAATAGTATAGTACTTATGATAGGTGTGTGATCCCAGAGGAATTTATGTGGATTCTGTTCAATGTGGCAAGTACATACAATACTGACATTTTTCCTGGGAGATGGTTTTACTCAGATTTATCATCCATTAGTATTTGCCTTATCATGGTATTTCTATCTAGCTCAAGAAAACTTCTTCAGAGAGCATCAATCGCTCACTAACCTACCAAAGCAGACCCCAGGAAAAATAATTCTAATAACTGCCCTACAAGCTTTACTAATATTTCTTATACTTGCTTTATTGAACACCATCATGGTGGATAAAAAAAAAATACAAATCTGTTGAAAGGCTGTACCATACCATGGTATGCAAATAAACATCCAGCATCATTACAGGGAAGTGGGTGGTACCAGGAGCTGCATAGCAAAGGTGTCGCAACTCTTGTAACATGTTTCCACATATAAAGCCCATCAACCAAGGTCAGAATGGGTGACCAAAATCGGCTTAGATCAACAAATACACCACACCTACAATTGAAAGATACAAGTACAAACTTTTTTCTGACAAAAGACTAACGTAAAAACCATACGCAATAAAAAGCAAGGTGCCGCTTAACAAATTAACACATGGGTCTTTGGTTTTCAAAAACAATCAGCACTGAGCTATAAAGACTTTGATGCACAATAAGAAAAGGCTGAGGGGGCCTTTTTGGTCAGAGTCTTTCTCATGATGGTTGGTAAATAAGGACAGTTCTTATGATCCTCATATGAGTTCTTGTGTGCACATTAAAATGGCGCAGATAGGGGCCACCTATTATGCACCTGTGTGCCACCTATATGGGCTTAGAATCTGGGAAGAGGTGGAGTTGCAGTGATCTAACAGTCTATGGTGTCAACTGAACACTATAACAGCTAATACAATTTAACAATATACAACAACACTGGTTTGGTGAGAATTATATAAACACCATGCAGTGTTAATTTAACACTGGCAAATTTGCTGTATATGTGTGTATTGTCACGATCTAAGCCGGACGGAACGGCAATCGTGCGGGCAGGCAAACAAGAAACAGGCTGGAAGCCACAAATCAGGTCAAACGAGGGGTTTAATGGAAACGAAGGCACGGACATTCACTAACATCAGGTAACATAGGACGCTAACTTACATCAATGACGGACAAGGGGAACAGGTCAGACCAGGACTTAAAACACACAGAGACTAATCAAAGTAACAGACAAAGCTGGAGACGATCAGGGAAGCACACATGGGTAATCAGGGGGCGTGGCACACATGAGGAGCGGACGGGCCGGGCATGACATGTATGATCAGCAGGGTTTAAATATGAGTACAGTCGAATCTATTTCAATACATCTATATTGTACAGCACAATACGTTATACAGCACTATACACTATATACAATATCTATATAGTATCTAAGTAGTATTGCATTTGTAAAATCCAACTAGAAAACCCTTTGTCTCATGCTGTCTTGCCATGCTTCCCTGAAGATAATACTTGTCAAATTGGAACGAGTGTCTTCTGTTCAAGTAATTTAGCTGTATATAGCTTGATGAAAAATGGCAGGACCACAATTCCTGTCAATTAGCATAGCACCGCGCTAACAGACCGTCGCTGCTCTGGGTAAAATTGTTCTGAAACGTGTAGGAATTATTAGCTCAGGTAAATTTTAATATCTCCACCAATATGTTTTAAAATTAATTAACTTTAATTATTATTGAATGCTGATTATTAACCCATTGTTATGCTGAATGGTCGGCTCCTCCACACTCAATTTGCGAATCCCCGTGAGTCTGTTAGTGTGCCACTTAAATGGGATTTACTAATTACCAGTATCGCTTAGTAACCTGGGTTAGAAGGCTTGTCCAGAGAGCTGCATCACCAGGCAATGTAAACATTGCGAAGCTCCCCTGATGGTCGTGGAGAGAGAGTCTCGCGATATTTCAGGCGAATTTGAGGTTTCAGAGCTTAGTAGCCAGATCGCACATAGGCAGGGACTATTGTGAGCATTCAATGAACGGAGGCAGAAGTTGTGTAAAAGACATGCATTTATTCCTAGCTAACACTACAACTAACATAAGACAGACATTACACTTAACACAAACAACAAACACGAAATAACGGAATAGAAACAAACAGTGTAATTATGGAAATGCAATGACCAGATTTAAATGAGTAACCTTAAAAGGGAAATACTGTTCTGCAAAGCAAGCACAGTTTGTGTGAACACGACCCTAACGTCATATAGCAGGTTAAAAACAGCTTAGGTTGTTAGAATAAAAGGAAGTTGGTTTACTTGTTTGCAGAGTGGGGGGGGGGGTCTTGGCAGTTGGTTGCAGAGACTGATGAGCTGACGGGTGATGGCACTCAGGGAGCCGCGGCGTTTGCAGCAGTTGTTGGAGTGGAGCCCCTTTGATCTCTGCAGATTTGCATTATTGTTTGATACATTCAATTAATGACAAGTAAATTACATTGTTTCAACCACTATGTGTAAATCAACAACACAATTATAAACTTAATTGTTAATTACTGATTAGGTAATGCATTTTGCATAACATCTATATTTCATTATTGATCACTGATTAGCATAATCAAGAATTTTCTATCACACTCCCCCCTTTGATACAATATGTCAAATTTTGTATCACACCATCGTTTCACTGTCAGTATCTTCCTCAGGGAGGAACAATTCTTTAAAACCTATGTAGTCGCCGCCATCAGTGGAGATTGTTGTCTCCTCTGAGCACTGCACACAGTCAGCCCTGGCAGGGAGTGCCGGTGGAGCGGCACCAATAGTATCAGTCCATTTTCCTTTGTCTTCCTCATTTCTCCAGCGGTGGTGCAGTGCGTCGACAGTGAGACAGATGAGCCCATGCAGTCACTCCTTCAACTTTCACAGCGTGTGGGGTGGCCAGCAGGACTTGGAATGGTCCTCTCCAGCGGGGTTGGTTCCAGTGGTTGCGTCTCAGGTCCTTGATCAGCACCCACTCCCCGGGTCGGACGAGCAATGTGTTCGGTCCCGCTGCTGGCTCAGTAGCGGCTTTGACCTGCTGATGGAGCTCCTTCAGAGTCTCCTGTAAGCTAGACAGATAGGTTAACAGATCGCCATCTACAGTTTCTAAGTTCACCCGTCCCCCTGGATACGGGACTGGCATTGGTCGTCCTGTCAATATTTCATGTGGTGCCAATCCTGTCTGCTGGTGTGGGCGGCCTCTCATTGCCCCCAACACAATCGGCAGGGCTGTCACCCAATCTAGTCCCGTGTCACTACACAGTTTTGCCAATTTTAATTTCAGAGTCTGGTTTGCTCTTTCAACAATCCCTCCACTCTGCGGGTGATAAGCGCAGTAGTGTCGAAGGTCGGTTTGGAACCACTCAGAGAGCTTGTGGACCACCTGATTAGAGAAATGTGTACCATTGTCAGTGGTAATGCGGGCTGGAACACCCCATCGTGGGGTTATCTCTTTTAACAGATTTTTCGCAACTATCTGGGCCGTTGCTTGCTTGGCCGGGAAGGCTTCCACCCATCTGGAAAAGAGATCAACAACCACCAGACAATAACGATAACCTCTACAGGGTGTTAGTTCTATGAAATCCATCTGCAAATGTTGGAAAGGACCCTCAGCTGGAGGAGTTGTGGCAGTTGGTGGCTTCAATGCACGACCCATGTTGTGAGTCATACATGTGGAACACCTGGAAATGAAAGTTTGAGCATAAGCCGTGAATGAAGGGGCGGCCCAGAGCCTCTGGACCAACTGAACCATTGAATCGCGTGAGGCATGGTCCAATCCATGGGCCACCTTTGCCAGTCCTGGAAAGGCAGACTTTGGGAGGAAAGGAAGGTTAGTTGTTTGTTCCCTCCAGTCCCCATCACTCCCCAACACTCCAGCTTTCCGTTTCCAGTGTCCTTTTTCCTCCGGCGTTGCCCCTGTCTGCAGGAGAGAAAGGTCAGCAGGATTAGTAGTAATGCACATCATCAACTTAAGTTCATATGCTAACTTTTTCTATTCCATCCTATCTTACCCATTCTAATCCTACCACATCCTATTCTATCTTACAATTGGCATTCCTATCCTACCTTATCCTACTCTATTATATCTTAGCCGTTCCTATCCTATCTTATCCTATCCTACACATTCTTATCCTACATAATCCTATTCTATCTTACCTTAGCCATTCCTATCCTATCTTGGACTATTCTATCATATCTTTGCCATTTTCATCCTACCAAATCCTATTCTATCTTAGCATACCCGTTGCTATCCTACCAAATGCTATCTTAGCCGTTCCTATCTTATACGATTCTATCATACCTCAGCTGTTCCTATCGTACCTTATCCTATTCTATCTTATATTACTCTTTCCTAACCAGCTTATTCTATCATATCTTAGCCGTTCCTATGCTACCTTATCCTATTCTATCTTACCTTTATCCATTCCTATCCTACCTTATCCTATCCTATAATGTCTTAGCCGTTCATATGCTACCACATCCTATTCTATCATACCTTAGCCATTCCTATCCTACCTTATCATATTCTGTCTTATATTAGCCGTTCCAAACCAGCTTATTCCCTCATATCTTAACCGTTCCTATACTACCTTATCCTATTTTATCAAATCTTAGCCATTCTTATCCTACCACATCCTACTCTCTTACCTTACCCGTTACTATCCTACCTAATGCTATCTTAGCCGTTCCTATCTTATCCGATTATATCATACCTTAGCCGTTCCTAACCTATCTTATCCTATCTTACACATTCTTATCCTACCACATCCTATTCTATCTTGCCCTAGTCATTCCAATCCTACCTTATACTATTCTATCTCATATTACTCTTTCCTAACCAGCTTATTTTATCATATCTTAGCCGTTCCTATGCTACCTTATCCTATTCTATCTTACCTTTAGCCATTGCTATCGTACCTTATTCTATTCTATCATATCTTAGCCGTTCATATACTACCTTATTCTATTCCATCCTATCTTACCCATTCTAATCCAACCACATGCTATTCTATCTTACAATTGGCATTCCTATCCTACCTTATCCTATTCTATCATATCTTAGCCGTTCCTATCCTACCTTATTCTATCTTACACATTCTTATCCGACCACATCCGATTCCATCTTACCTTAACCATTCCTATCCTACCTTACCCTATTCTATCATATCTTACCCGTTCCTTTCCTACCTCATCCTATTCCATCCTATCTTACCCATTCTAATCCTACCACATCCTATTCTATCTTAAAATTGGCATTCCTATCATACCTTATCCTATTCTATTATATCTTAGCCGTTCCTATCCTATCTTATCCTATCCTACACATTCTTATCCTACCACATCATATCCTATCTTACCTTAACCATTCCTATGCTACCTTATCCTATTCAATCTTACCTTAGCCATTCCTATCCTATCTTGGCCTATTCTATCATACCTTAGCCATTTTCATCCTACCACATCCTATTCTATCTTAGCTTACCCGTTGCTATCCTACCTAATTCTATCTTAGCCGTTCCTATCTTATACGATTCTATAATACCTCAGCTGTTCCTATCCTACCTTATACTATTCTATCTTAAATTACTCCTTACTAACCAGCATATTCTATCATATCTTAGCCGTTCCTATGCTACCTAATCCTATTCTATATTACCTTCAGCCATTGCTATCCTACCTTATTCTATTCTATCATATCTTAGCCGTTCATATGCTACCTTATTCTATTCCATCCTATCTTACCCATTCTAATCCTACCACATGCTATTCTATCTTACAATTGGCATTCCTATCCTACCTTATCCTATTCTTTTATATCTTAGCCGTTCCTATCCTACCTTATCCTATCTTACACATTCTTATCCTACCACATCCTATCCTATCTTACCTTAACCATTCCTATCCTACCTTACCCTTTTCTATCATATCTTACCCGTTCCTTTCCTACCTTATCCTATTCCATCCTATCTTACACATTCTAATCCTACCATATCCTATTCTATCTTACAATTGGCATTCCTATCCTACCTTATCCTATTCTATTATATCTAAGCCATTCCTATCCTACCTTATCCTATCTTACACATTCTTATCCTACCACATCCTATTCTATCTTACCTTAACCATTCCTATCCTACCTTATCCTATTCTATTATATCTTAGCCGTTCCAATCCTATCTTATCCTATCCTACACATTCTTATCCTACCACATCATATCCTATCTTACCTTAACCATTCCTATCCTACCTTATCCTATTCAATCTTACCTTAGCCATTCCTATCCTATCTTGGCCTATTCTATCATACCTTAGCCATTTTTATCCTACCTTATCTTATTCTATCTTAGCTTAACCGTTGCTATCCTACCTAATTCTATCTTAGCCATTCCTATCTTATACGATTCTATCATACCTCAGCTGTTCCTATCGTACCTTATCCTATTCTATCTTAAATTACTCTTTACTAACCAGCATATTCTATCATATCTTAGCCGTTCCTATGCTACCTTATCCTATTCTATATTACCTTCAGCCATTGCTATCCTACCTTATTCTATTCTATCATATCTTAGCCGTTCATATGCTACCTTATTCTATTCTATCATATCTTAGCCGTTCATATGCTACCTTATCCTATTCTATCTTACCTTTAGCCATTGCTATCCTACCTTATTCTATTCTATCTTGCAATTGGCATTCCTATCCTACCTTATCCTATTCTATCATATCTTAGCCGTTCCTATCCTACCTTATCCTATCTTACACATTCTTATCCTACCACATCCTATTCTATCTTACCTTAACCATTCCTTTCCTACCTTATTCTATTCCATCCTATCTTACCCATTCTAATCCTAACACATGCTATTCTATCTTACAATTGGCAATCCTATCCTACCTTATCCTATTCTTTTATATCTTAGCCGTTCCTATCCTATCTTATC
This sequence comes from Brienomyrus brachyistius, assembly GCF_023856365.1. Classification (NCBI taxonomy): domain Eukaryota; kingdom Metazoa; phylum Chordata; class Actinopteri; order Osteoglossiformes; family Mormyridae; genus Brienomyrus; species Brienomyrus brachyistius. Next base: position 236,039 of record NW_026042336.1, on the reverse strand, counting down.
CTATCCTACACATTCTTATCCTACCACATCCTATTATATCTTGCCCTAGTCATTCCAATCCTACCTTATACTATTCTGTCTCATATTACTCTTTCCTAACCAGCTTATTTTATCATATCTTAGCCGTTCCTATGCTACCTTATCCTATTCTATCTTACCTTTAGCCATTGCTATCGTACCTTATTCTATTCTATCATATCTTAGCCGTTCATATGCTACCTTATTCTATTCCATCCTATCTTACCCATTCTAATCCAACCACATGCTATTCTATCTTACAATTGGCATTCCTATCCTACCTTATCCTATTCTTTTATATCTTAGCCGTTCCTATCCTATCTTATCCTATCCTACACATTCTTATCCTACTACATCCTATCCTATCTTACCTTAACCATTCCTATCCTACCTTAACCTATTCTATCATATCTTACCCGTTCCTTTCCTACCTTATCCTATTCCATCCTATCTTACCCATTCTAATCCTACCACATCCTACTCTATCTTACCTTACCCGTTACTATCCTACCTAATGCTATCTTAGCCGTTCCTATCTTATCCGATTATATCATACCTTAGCCGTTCCTAACCTATCTTATCCTATCTTACACATTCTTATCCTACCACATCCTATGCTATCTTGCCCTAGTCATTCCAATCCTACCTTATACTATTCTATCTCATATTACTCTTTCCTAACCAGCTTATTTTATCATATCTTAGCCGTTCCTATGCTACCTTATCCTATTCTATCTTACCTTTAGCCATTGCTATCGTACCTTATTCTATTCTATCATATCTTAGCCGTTAATATACTACCTTATTCTATTCCATCCTATCTTACCCTTTCTAATCCAACCACATGCTATTCTATCTTACAATTGGCATTCCTATCCTACCTTATCCTATTCTATCATATCTTAGCCGTTCCTATCCTACCTTATTCTATCTTACACATTCTTATCCGACCACATCCGATTCCATCTTACCTTAACCATTCCTATCCTACCTTACCCTATTCTATCATATCTTACCCGTTCCTTTCCTACCTCATCCTATTCCATCCTATCTTACCCATTCTAATCCTACCACATCCTATTCTATCTTAAAATTGGCATTCCTATCATACCTTATCCTATTCTATTATATCTTAGCCGTTCCTATCCTATCTTATCCTATCCTACACATTCTTATCCTACAACATCCAATCCTATCTTACCTTAACCATTCCTATCCTACCTTATCCTATTATATCTTACCTTAGCCATTCCTATCCTATCTTGGCCTATTCTATCATACCTTAGCCATTTTTATCCTACCTTATCTTATTCTATCTCATATTAGCCGTTCCTATACTACCTTATCCTATCATGTCTTTGCCATTTTCATCCTAGCAAACCCTATTCTATCTTAGCTTACCCGTTGCTATCGTATCTAATGCTATCTTAGCCGTTCCTATCTAATCCGATTATATCATACCTTAGCCGTTCCTAACCTACCTTATCCTATCTTATACATTCTTATCCTACCACATCCTATTCTATCTTGCCCTAGTCATTCCAATCCTACCTTATACTATTCTATCTCAAATTACTCTTTCCTAACCAGCATATTCTATCATATCTTATCCGTTCCTATGCTACCTTATTCTATTCTATCATATCTTACCCGTTCCTTTCCTACCTAATCCTATTCCATCCTATCTTACCCATTCTAATCCTACCACATCCTATTCTATCTTACAATTGGCATTCCTATCATACCTTATCCTATTCTATTATATCTTAGCCGTTCCTATCCTATCTTATCCTATCTTACACATTCTTATCCTACCACATCCTATTCTATCTTGCCCTAGTCATTCCAATCCTACCTAATACTATTCTATATTAAATTACTCTTTACTAACCAGCATATTCTATCATATCTTAGCCGTTCCTATCCTATCTTATCCTATCCTACACATTCTTATCCTACCACATAATATCCTATCTTACCTTAACCATTCCTATGCTACCTTATCCTATTCTATCTTACCTTAGCCATTCCTATCCTATCTTGGCCTATTCTATCATACCTTAGCCATTTTCATCCTACCACATCCTATTCTATCTTAGCTTACCCGTTGCTATCCCACCTAATTCTATCTTAGCCGTTCCTATCTTATACGATTCTATAATACCTCAGCTGTTCCTATCCTACCTTATACTAATCTATCTTAAATTACTCTTTACTAACCAGCATATTCTATCATATCTTAGCCGTTCCTATGCTACCTTATCCTATTCTATATTACCTTCAGCCATTGCTATCCTACCTTATTCTATTCTATCATATCTTAGCCGTTCATATGCTACCTTATTCTATTCCATCCTATCTTACCCATTCTAATCCTACCACATGCTATTCTATCTTACAATTGGCATTCCTATCCTACCTTATCCTATTCTTTTATATCTTAGCCGTTCCTACCCTACCTTATACTATCTTACACATTCTTATCCTACCACATCCTATCCTATCTTACCTTAACCATTCCTATCCTACCTTACCCTTTTCTATCATATCTTACCCGTTCCTTTCCTATCTTATCCTATTCCATCCTATCTTACACATTCTAATCCTACCATATCCTATTCTATCTTACAATTGGCATTCCTATCCTACCTTATCCTATTCTATTATATCTAAGCCGTTCCTATCCTACCTTATCCTATCTTACACATTCTTATCCTACCACATCCTATTCTATCTTACCTTAACCATTCCTATCCTACCTTATCCTATTCTATTATATCTTAGCCGTTCCAATCCTATCTTATCCTATCCTACACATTCTTATCCTACCACATCATATCCTATCTTACCTTAACCATTCCTATCCTACCTTATCCTATTCTATCTTACCTTCGCCATTCCTATCCTATCTTGGCCTATTCTATCATACCTTATCCTATTCTATTATATCTTAGCCGTTCCTATCCTATCTTATCCTATCCTACACATTCTTATCCTACAACATCCTATCCTATCTTACCTTAACCATTCCTATCCTACCTTATCCTATTCAATCTTACCTTAGCCATTCCTATCCTAGCTTGGCCTATTCTATCATACCTTAGCCATTTTTATCCTACCTTATCTTATTCTATCTTAGCTTAACCGTTGCTATCCTACCTAATTCTATCTTAGCCATTCCTATCTTATACGATTCTATCATACCTCAGCTGTTCCTATCGTACCTTATCCTATTCTATCTTATATTACTCTTTCCTAACCAGCTTATTCTATCATATCTTAGCCGTTCCTATGCTACCTTATCCTATTCTATATTACCTTTAGCCATTACTATCCTACCTTATTCTATTCTATCATATCTTAGCCGTTCATATGCTACCTTATTCTATTCCATCCTATCTTACCCATTCTAATCCTACCACATGCTATTCTATCTTACAATTGGCATTCCAATCCTACCTTATACTATACTATCTTAAATTACTCTTTACTAACCAGCATATTCTATCATATCTTAGCCGTTCCTATCCTATCTTATCCTATCCTACACATTCTTATCCTACCACATCATATCCTATCTTACCTTAACCATTCCTATGCTACCTTATCCTATTCTATCTTACCTTAGCCATTCCTATCCTATCTTGGCCTATTCTATCATACCTTAGCCATTTTCATCCTACCACATCCTATTCTATCTTAGCTTACCCGTTGCTATCCCACCTAATTCTATCTTAGCCGTTCCTATCTTATACGATTCTATAATACCTCAGCTGTTCCTATCCTACCTTATACTATTCTATCTTAAATTACTCTTTACTAACCAGCATATTCTATCATATCTTAGCCGTTCCTATGCTACCTTATCCTATTCTATATTACCTTCAGCCATTGCTATCCTACCTTATTCTATTCTATCATATCTTAGCCGTTCATATGCTACCTTATTCTATTCCATCCTATCTTACCCATTCTAATCCTACCACATGCTATTCTATCTTACAATTGGCATTCCTATCCTACCTTATCCTATTCTTTTATATCTTAGCCGTTCCTACCCTACCTTATACTATCTTACACATTCTTATCCTACCACATCCTATCCTATCTTACCTTAACCATTCCTATCCTACCTTATCCTATTCTATTATATCTTAGCCGTTCCAATCCTATCTTATCCTATCCTACACATTCTTATCCTACCACATCATATCCTATCTTACCTTAACCATTCCTATCCTACCTTATACTATTCTATCTTAAATTACTCTTTACTAACCAGCTTATTCTATCATATATTAGCCGCTCCTATGCTACCTTATCCAATTCTATCTTACCTTTAGCCATTGCTATCCTACCTTATTCTATTCTATCATATCTTAGCCGTTCATACGCTACCTTATTCTATTCCATCCTATCTTACCCATTCTAATCCTACCACATGCTATTCTATCTTATAATTGGCATTCCTATCCTACCTTATCCTATTCTATTATATCTTAGCCGTTCCTCTCCTATCTTATCCTATACTACACATTCTTATCCTACCACATCCTATCCTATCTTACCTTAGCCATTCCTATCCTATCTTGACCTATTCTATCATATCTTAGCCATTTTTATCCTACCTTATCTTATTCTATCTCATATTAGCCGTTCCTATACTACCTTATCCTATCATATCTTTGCCATTTTCATCCTACCACATCCTATTCTATCTTCGCGTACCCATTGCTATCCTACCTAATAATATCTTAGCCATGCCTGTCTTATACGTTTCTGTCATACCTCAGCTGTTCCTATCATACCTCATCCTATTCTATCTTATATTACTCTTTCCTAACCAGCTTATTCTTTTATATCTTAGCCGTTCCTATGCTACCTTATCCTATTCTATCTTACCTTAGCCATTCCTATGCTACCTTCTCCTATTCTATCTTACCTTTATCCATTCCTGTCCTACCTTATCCTATCCTATAATATCTTAGCCGTTCATATGCTACCACATCCTATTCTATCATACCTTAGCCATTCCTATCCTACCTTATCTTATTCTGTCTTATATTAGCCGTTCCAAACCAGCTTATTCTCTCATATCTTAACCGTTCCCATACTACCTTATCCTATTTTATCATATCTTAGCCATTCTTATCCTACCACATCCTACTCTCTTACCTTATCCGTTGCTATCCTACCAAATGCTATCTTAGCCGTTCCTATCTCATCCGATTATGTCATACCTTAGCCGTTCCTAACCTACTTTATCCTATCTTACACATTCTTATCCTACCACATCCTATTATATCTTGCCCAAGTCATTCCAATCCTACCTTATACTATTCTATCTCATATTATTCTTTGCTAACCAGCTTATTCTATCATATCTAAGCCATTCCTATGCTACCTTATCCAATTCTATCTTACCTTTAGCCATTGCTATCCTACCTTATTCTATTCTATCATATCTTAGCCGTTCATATGCTACCTTATTCTAATCCATCCGATCTTACCCATTCTAATCCTACCACATGTAATTCTATCTTACAATTGGCATTCCTATTCTACCTTATCCTATTCTTTTATATCTTAGCCGTTCCTAACCTATCTTATCCTATCCTACACATTCTTATCCTACCTCATCCTATCCTATCTTACCTTAACCATTCCTATCCTACCTTAGCATATTCTACCATATTTTACACGTTCCTTTCCTACCTCATCCTATTCCATCCTATCTTACCCATTCTAATCCTACCACATCCTATTCTATCTTACAATTGGCATTCCTATCCTACCTTATCCTATTCTATTATATCTTAGCCGTTCCTATCCTATCTTATCCTATCCTACACATTCTTATCCTACCACATCCCATCCTATCTTACCTTAACCATTCCTATCCTACCTTATCCTATTCTATCTTACCTTCGCCATTCCTATCCTATCTTGGCCTATTCTATCATACCTTAGCCATTTTTATCCTACCTTATCTTATTCTATCTCATATTAGCCGTTCCTATACCACCTTATCCTATCATATCTTTGCCATTTTCATCATACCATATCCTATTCTTTCTTAGCTTACCCGTTGCTATCCTACCTAATGCTATCTTAGCCGTTCCTATCTTATACGATTCTATCATACCTCAGCTGTTCCAATCCTACGTTATATTATTTTATCTCATATTAGTCTTTCCTAACCAGCTTATTCTATAATATCTTAGCCGTTCCTATGCTACCTTATCCTGTTCTATCTTACCTTAGACATCCCTATGCTACCTTCTCCTATTCTATCTTACCTTTATCCATTCCTATCCTACCTTATCCTATCCTGTAATATCTTAGCCGTTCATATGCTACCACATCCTATTCTATCATACCTTAGCCATTCCTATCCTACCTTATCTTATTCTGTCTTATATTAGCCGTTCCAAACCAGCTTATTCCCTCATATCTTAGCCGTTCCTATACTACCTTATCCTATTTTATCATATCTTAGCCATTCTTATCCTACCACATCCTACTCTATCTTACCTTACCCGTTGCAATCGTACCAAATGCTATCTTAGCCGTTCCTATCTTATCCGATTATATCATACCTTAGCCGTTCCTAACCTACCTTATCCTATCTTACACATTCTTATCCTACCACATCCTATTCTATCTTGCGCTAGTCATTACAATCCTACCTTATACTATTCTATCTCATATTACTCTTTCCTAACCAGCTTATTCTATCATATCTTAGCCGTTCCTATGCTACCTTATCCTATATTATCATATCTTAGCCATTCTTATCCTACCACATCCTACTCTATCTTACTTTACCCGTTGCTATCCTACCAAATGCTATGTTAGCTGTTCCTATCTAATCCGATTATATCATTCCTTAGCCATTCCTAACCTACCTTATCCTATTTTATCATATCTTAGCCATTCTTATCCTACCACATCCTACTCTATATTACCTTACCCGTTGCAATCGTACCAAATGCTATCTTAGCCGTTCCTATCTTATCCGATTATATCATACCTTAGCCGTTCCTATCCTATCTTATCCTATACTACACATTCTTATCCTACCACATCCTATTCTATCTTGCCCTAGTCATTCCAATCCTACCTTATACTATTCTATCTCATATTACTCTATCCTAACCAGCTTATTCTATCATATATTAGCCGCTCCTATGCTACCTTATCCAATTCTATCTTACCTTTAGCCATTCCTATCCTACCTTATCTTATTCTGTCTTATATTAGCCGTTCCAAACCAGCTTATTCCCTCATATCTTAGCCGTTCCTATACTACCTTATCCTATTTTATCATATCTTAGCCATTCTTATCCTACCACATCCTACTCTATCTTACCTTACCCGTTGCAATCGTACCAAATGCTATCTTAGCCGTTCCTATCTTATCCGATTATATCATACCTTAGCCGTTCCTAACCTACCTTATCCTATCTTACACATTCTTATCCTACCACATCCTATTCTATCTTGCGCTAGTCATTACAATCCTACCTTATACTATTCTATCTCATATTATTCTTTGCTAACCAGCTTATTCTATCATATCTAAGCCATTCCTATGCTACCTTATCCAATTCTATCTTACCTTTAGCCATTGCTATCCTACCTTATTCTATTCTATCATATCTTAGCCGTTCATATGCTACCTTATTCTAATCCATCCGATCTTACCCATTCTAATCCTACCACATGTAATTCTATCTTACAATTGGCATTCCTATTCTACCTTATCCTATTCTTTTATATCTTAGCCGTTCCTAACCTATCTTATCCTATCCTACACATTCTTATCCTACCTCATCCTATCCTATCTTACCTTAACCATTCCTATCCTACCTTAGCATATTCTACCATATTTTACACGTTCCTTTCCTACCTCATCCTATTCCATCCTATCTTACCCATTCTAATCCTACCACATCCTATTCTATCTTACAATTGGCATTCCTATCCTACCTTATCCTATTCTATTATATCTTAGCCGTTCCTATCCTATCTTATCCTATCCTACACATTCTTATCCTACCACATCCCATCCTATCTTACCTTAACCATTCCTATCCTACCTTATCCTATTCTATCTTACCTTCGCCATTCCTATCCTATCTTGGCCTATTCTATCATACCTTAGCTATTTAAATCCTACCTTATTTTATTGTATCTCATATTAGCCGTTCCTATACCACCTTATCCTATCATATCTTTGCCATTTTCATCATACCATATCCTATTCTTTCTTAGCTTACCCGTTGCTATCCTACCTAATGCTATCTTAGCCGTTCCTATCTTATACGATTCTATCATACCTCAGCTGTTCCAATCCTATGTTATATTATTTTATCTCATATTAGTCTTTCCTAACCAGCTTATTCTATAATATCTTAGCCGTTCCTATGCTACCTTATCCTGTTCTATCTTACCTTAGACATCCCTATGCTACCTTCTCCTATTCTATCTTACCTTTATCCATTCCTATCCTACCTTATCCTATCCTGTAATATCTTAGCCGTTCATATGCTACCACATCCTATTCTATCATACCTTGGCCATTCCTATCCTACCTTATCTTATTCTGTCTTATATTAGCCGTTCCAAACCAGCTTATTCCCTCATATCTTAGCCGTTCCTATGCTACCTTATCCTATTTTATCATATCTTAGCCATTCTTATCCTACCACATCCTACTCTATCTTACCTTACCCGTTGCAATCGTACCAAATGCTATGTTAGCTGTTCCTATCTAATCCGATTATATCATTCCTTAGCCATTCCTAACCTACCTTATCCTATTTTATCATATCTTAGCCATTCTTATCCTACCACATCCTACTCTATATTACCTTACCCGTTGCAATCGTACCAAATGCTATCTTAGCCGTTCCTATCTTATCCGATTATATCATACCTTAGCCGTTCCTATCCTATCTTATCCTATACTACACATTCTTATCCTACCACATCCTATTCTATCTTGCCCTAGTCATTCCAATCCTACCTTATACTATTCTATCTCATATTACTCTATCCTAACCAGCTTATTCTATCATATATTAGCCGCTCCTATGCTACCTTATCCAATTCTATCTTACCTTTAGCCATTCCTATCCTACCTTATCTTATTCTGTCTTATATTAGCCGTTCCAAACCAGCTTATTCCCTCATATCTTAGCCGTTCCTATACTACCTTATCCTATTTTATCATATCTTAGCCATTCTTATCCTACCACATCCTACTCTATCTTACCTTACCCGTTGCAATCGTACCAAATGCTATCTTAGCCGTTCCTATCTTATCCGATTATATCATACCTTAGCCGTTCCTAACCTACCTTATCCTATCTTACACATTCTTATCCTACCACATCCTATTCTATCTTGCGCTAGTCATTACAATCCTACCTTATACTATTCTATCTCATATTACTCTTTCCTAACCAGCTTATTCTATCATATCTTAGCCGTTCCTATGCTACCTTATCCTATATTATCATATCTTAGCCATTCTTATCCTACCACATCCTACTCTATCTTACTTTACCCGTTGCTATCCTACCAAATGCTATCTTAGCTGTTCCTATCTAATCCGATTATATCATTCCTTAGCCATTCCTAACCTACCTTATCCTATTTTATCATATCTTAGCCATTCTTATCCTACCACATCCTACTCTATCTTACCTTACCCGTTGCAATCGTACCAAATGCTATCTTAGCCGTTCCTATCTTATCCGATTATATCATACCTTAGCCGTTCCTATCCTATCTTATCCTATACTACACATTCTTATCCTACCACATCCTATTCTATCTTGCCCTAGTCATTCCAATCCTACCTTATACTATTCTATCTCATATTACTCTATCCTAACCAGCTTATTCTATCATATATTAGCCGCTCCTATGCTACCTTATCCAATTCCATCTTACCTTTAGCCATTGCTATCCTACCTTATTCTATTCTATCATATCTTAGCCGTTCATATGCTACCTTATTCTATTCCATCCTATCTTACCCATTCTAATCCTACCACATGCTATTCTATCTTACAATTGGCATTCCTATTCTACCTTGTCCTATTCTTTTATATCTTAGCCGTTCATATCCTATCTTATCCTATACTACACATTCTTATCCTACCACATCCTATTCTATCTTGCCCTAATCATTCCAATCCTACCTTATACTATTCTATCTCATATTACTCTATCCTAACCAGCTTATTCTATCATATATTAGCCGCTCCTATGCTACCTTATCCAATTCTATCTTACCTTTAGCCATTGCTATCCTACCTTATTCTATTCTATCATATCTTAGCCGTTCATATGCTACCTTATTCTATTCCATCCTATCTTACCCATTCTAATCCTACCACATGCTATTCTATCTTACAATTGGCATTCCTATTCTACCTTATCCTATTCTTTTATATCTTAGCCGTTCCTATCCTATCTTATCCTATACTACACATTCTTATCCTACCACATCCTATCCTATCTTACCTTAACCATTCCTATCCTACCTTATACTATTCTATCTCATATTACTCTATCCTAACCAGCTTATTCTATCATATATTAGCCGCTCCTATGCTACCTTATCCAATTCTATCTTACCTTTAGCCATTGCTATCCTACCTTATTCTATTCTATCATATCTTAGCCGTTCATATGCTACCTTATTCTATTCCATCCTATCTTACCCATTCTAATCCTACCACATGCTATTCTATCTTATAATTGGCATTCCTATTCTACCTTATCCTATTCTTTTATATCTTAGCCGTTCATATCCAATCTTATCCTATACTACACATTCTTATCCTACCACATCCTATTCTATCTTGCCCTAATCATTCCAATCCTACCTTATGCTATTCTATCTCATATTACTCTATCCTAACCAGCTTATTCTATCATATATTAGCCGCTCCTATGCTACCTTATCCAATTCTATCTTACCTTTAGCCATTGCTATCCTACCTTATTCTATTCAATCATATCTTAGCCATTCATATGTTACCTTATTCTATTCCATCCTATCTTACCCATTCTAATCCTACCACATGCTATTCTATCTTACAATTGGCATTCCTATTCTACCTTATCCTATTCTTTTATATTTTAGCCGTTCCTATCCTATCTTATCCTATCTTACACATTCTTATCCTACCACATCCTATTCTATCTTACCCTACCCGTTGCTATCCTACCTAATGCCATCTTAGCCGTTACTATCTTATCCGATTCTACCATACCTTAGCCGTTCACATACTACCTTATCCTATCTTACACATTCTTATCCTACCACATCCTATTCTATCTTACCTTAGTCATTCCTATCCTACCTTATACTATTCTATTTATATTACTCTTTCCTAACCAGCTTATTCTATCATATCATAGCCATTCCTATATTACGTTATCCTATTCTATCTTACCTTAGCCATTCCTATCCTACCTTGCCCTATTATATCATATCTTAGCCATTCTTATCCTACCACATCCTATTCTATCTTACCTTAGCCATTCCTATCCTATCTTGGCCTATTCTATCATACCTTGGCCATTCTTATCCTGCCTCATCTTATTCTGTCTTATATTAGCCGTTCGAAACCAGCTTATTCTATCATATTTTAGCCGTACCTATCCTACCTTATGTTATTCCATCATACCTTAGCCGTTCCTATCATACCTTATCCTATTCTATCTTATATTGGCCATTCTAAACCAACTTATTGTATCATATCTTAGTCGTTCCTATAATACCTAATCCTTTTCTATCTTATTTTAGCAGTTCCAAACCAGCTTATTGTATAATATCTTAGCTGTTCCTATTCTGCCTTATCCTATTCTATCTTGCCTTAGCCATTCCGATTGTACCTTAAACCATTCTATTATATCTTAACCATTCTTATCCCACCACATCCTATTCTATCTTACCTTACCCGTTCCTATCTTACCTGACCCTATATTATCTTAGCCGTTCCTAACCTACCTTATCCAAATCTATCATATCTTAACCATTCTTAACCTAACACATCCTATTCTATCTTACAATTGGCATTCCTATCCTACCTTATCCTATTCTATTATATCTCAGCCGTTCCTATCCTATCTTTTCCTATCCTACACATTCTTATCCTACAGCATCCTATCCTATCTTACCTTAACCATTCCTATCCTACCTTAAACTATTCTATTATCCCTTAGCCATTCCTATCCTATCTTGGCCTATTCTATTATACCTTAGCCATTTTTATCCTACCATAACTTATTCTATCTTATATTAGCCGTTCCTATACTACCTTATCCTATCATATCTTTGCCATTTTCATCCTACCACATCCTATTCTATCTTAGCGTACCCACTGCTATCCTACCTAATGCTATCTTAGCCGTTCCTATCTTATACAATTCTATCATACCTCAACTGTTCCAATCGTACCTTATCCTATTCTATCTTATATTACTCTTTCCTAACCAGCTTATTCTATCATATCTTAGCCGTTCCTATGCTACCTTATCCTATTCTATCTTACCTTAGCCATTCCTATGCTACCTTCTCCTATTCTATCTTACCTTTATCCATTCCTATCCTACCTTATCCTATCCTATAATATCTTAGCCGTTCATATGCTACCACATCCTATTCTATCATACCTTAGCCATTCCTATCCTACCTTATCTTATTCTGTCTTATATTAGCCGTTCCAAACCAGCTCATTCCCTCATATCTTAACCGTTCCTATACAACCTTATCCTATTTTATCATATCTTAGCCATTCTTATCCTACCACATCCTACTCTCTTACCTTACCCGTTGCTATCCTACCAAATGCTATCTTAGCCGTTCCTATCTCATCCGATTATATCATACCTTAGCCGTTCCTAACCTACTTCATCCTATCTTACACATTCTTATCCTACCACATCCTATTATATCTTGCCCTAGTCATTCCAATCCTACCTTATACTATTCTATCTCATATTATTCTTTCCTAACCAGCTTATTCTATCATATCTTAGCTGTTCCTATGCTACCTTATCCTATTCTATCTTACCTTTAGCCATTGCTATCCTACCTTATTCTATTCTATCATATCTTAGCCGTTCATATGCTACCTTATTCTATTCCATCCTATCTTAACCATTCTAATCCTACCACATCCTATTCTATTTTACAATTGGCATTCCTATCCTACCTTATACTATTCTATCCGATTCTATATCACATCCTATTCTATCTTACCTTAGCCATTCCTATCCTATCTTGGCCTATTCTATCATACCTTGGCCATTCTTATCCTGCCTCATCTTATTCTGTCTTATATTGGCCATTCTAAACCAACTTATTGTATCATATCTTAGTCGTTCCTATACTACCTAATCCTTTTCTATCTTATATTAGCAGTTCCAAACCAGCTTATTGTATAATATCTTAGCTGTTCCTATTCTGCCTTATCCTATTCTATCTTGCCTTAGCCATTCCGATTGTACCTTAAACCATTCTATTATATCTTAACCATTCTTATCCCACCACATCCTATTCTATCTTACCTTACCCGTTCCTATCTTACCTAACCCTATATTATCTTAGCCGTTCCTAACCTACCTTATCCAAATCTATCATATCTTAGCCATTCTTAACCTAACACATCCTATTCTATCATACCTTAGCCATTTATGTCCTAGCTTATCCTATTCTGTCATACCTTAGTCGTTCCTATCCTACCTTATCCAAATCTATCATACCTTAGCCATTCCTATCCTACCTAATCCTATTCAATCATACCTTAGTCGTTCCTATCCTACCTTATCCAAATCTATCATACCTTAGCCGTTCCTATCCTACCTTATCCTATTCTATCTTATATTAGCAGTTCCAAACCAGCATAATGTATCATATCTTAGTCATTCCTATTCTACCTTATACTATTCTATCCTATCTTACCCATTCCTATCCTACACTATCCTATTCTATTATATCTTAGGTATTCCTATCCTGCCTTGTCTTATTCTATCATATCTTACCAATTCTTATCCTACCACATCATATTCTATCTTACCTTAGCCATTCCTATCCTACCTTATCCTATTCTAACTTATATTATCCATTCCAACCCAACTTATTGTATCACATCTTAGACGTTCCTATCCTACATTATCCTATGCTATCATATCTTACCCATTCCTATCCTACCACATCCTATTCTATCTTACCTTAGCCATTCTTATCTTACCTTATCCTAAGCTATCATATCTTTGCTGTTCCTATCCTACCTTATCCTATTCTATCCTATCTTACCCATTCATATCCTACCACATCCTATTCCATCTTACCATCGGCATTCCTATCCTACCTTATCCTATTCAATCATATCTTAGCCATTACTATCCTACCGTATCCTATTCTATCCTGTTTTAGCCGTATCTTTCCTACCTTATCCTATTCTATCCTATCTTAGCCGTTCCTATCTTACCTTATCCTATTCTGTCATATCTTAGCCATTCTTATCCCACCACATCCTACTCTGTCTTACCTTAGCCGTTCCTATCCTAACTTATTGTATTCTGTCTTATGTTAGCCGTTCCTGAGGGTGTTTTTTTAATTTCTATATGACATAAAGTCACAGACTTATTTAAATGGTTTGGCAAAATTTCTGTCAGATCCCGCTGCTGGGATCAGCAACTCCAGAGGGTTAAGATGTATGATTACTGTTACCCTCAGGATGACCACAGGCACAGCTACAAAACACATAAATAACAGAGTCGTATCCCAGGCTTGGCAATGTTTATTGACACAAAACCTTTAAGGAAATAAAAAAGTAACAGAAATACACAGGCAAAACAGTAATGGCAACTCTTAAAGACATATGCACACAATTAATACCATAGCCATGATACACATGAATTTAGAATAATTATATACACAATGTATATACATGAATCCTACCTGGATTTCAGTATAAACCCAGACACACACCCCTTCCACCTGGCAACAAGTCTAAAAGAAATCGGTTGTTATTACAAACAAAACACACGTCGCCACTGCCGCCACGTGTTAAAGAAATGCCAAAGGAAGACCAGACCACGCCCCCTACCACCGGCTTCCCACGGCTTTTATCCTCACTGATGCCAGCCAGTATAATTTCAAGAGCAGAAACAGCTGAGCAATGTCAGAAACTTTATTACGGAGGCTACCATGGTAACTGCGTAAACAACCTACCTACCTAACCCTGCACAATACAGAGTGCTTGGACTTACGGAACGCTGCCGTAGTAACCCTACAAACCAGTCGCTCGTATACCGCAGCCCAACACGTGACCTGTGAGTGACATAGTCCACGTCACTCACCGGTTACACTCTTATGTTAGCCATTCCTATCCTATCTCATCCTATTCTGTCTTCACCAAACCTATCCTAAAATAAAATAGGATAACACAGGTTGAGATAAGATAAAACAAGAGCTTTGCAATATGTAACCATTCTTTCTAGGCTCGGGAGGAGGATGATTGCTATTTCCTTATCTTATTTATTTATTTTGACCTGTAACCTTTTATGTAATTAATAGTATAACAATAAACTATCTCCTCTCAAAGGATCAGACTGGTTCCATCTCTGTATAATCATTTCTAAACCGCTTTCCATTCTAGTCTGGGTTTCCGTATCCAACAAAAAGAAAGAATTAAATATATACGTATTATTACAGACCTCTCAAATAAAACAATACCAGGGCAAACCAAATAGTTATAACACATAATATCAAACAAATACTTTCACCCCACAAAAGATAACCTTGCTCATGAGCAGGCAAAACTTAGTCAAAGAAATATTTAAAAGAACAACATTGCTATATTGTCAGTCATTTCAGTCCAGTCAGTCCGCACCGCGGGGAAGTTGGTTTTATGTTCGATATTCGCTACATTTACTGACATTTAAACTGCAATATCTTCGGGATCATAACGGTAATAATTTTCAGATTACGCTCCAATTGACTGCACTAGTGGTGTTGTGGTGATTGGCATTGCACTTTCAAGACAGTCTCTAAGTTTTCGGGCAGTTCTGGGTGAGCAGAAGGATATTCGATCCCGTCTCGCTTTATATTTTTAATTCATATTGCTGGAGAATGTGGAGCTAAAAGTGTGAAATATTCTTCTAGTTTAACTTCACACGTGGAGCCTAATCTGAAAAGAATTACCGTCATGATCCCGAAGATATTGCAGTTTAGATGACAGTAATTGTAGCGAAAATCGAACATAAAACCAACTTTACCGCGATCAGTCAGCAAAGCTTTCCTCCGACTGTTCTTTTTCTTTTCTTATCTGAAATTTAACAGAGGGCGCTCGGCTCCGGTGCAGATCCTGGCAGGGTGCGTGTGACCGTACTCCTCTCTGAGTAAACGTCCACTGATGTCGAACAGGATTTCAGCAATCATAAAAAAACCAACCGGCACGTCGCAGATTGCATAATCATTAAACCATACATATAGTTTTATCAATTATGTCATAACCACAATATCCTCGATATAATTTGGTTTCAGGGCTTCACACACTATCACACAGTATTAACCTGGGCTACGAACATATAAAAGGAAAATATGGGAAGGGAATATGGCGCAGTAGAAAAATAAAACATATCCCTTTTCCCCATTTACACATAACGAAATCACATTGCAGGAACATGTACATATCGATGACACATTATAACATCCAAGGTTTACATAATCTCAATCGGCAAACTAAAGCATTGCTTTTTTTCCCTTTCTTTTTATATTCCGCCATAGCACAAACTACATTTTCCCTTAACTCAGTCCCGTAACACTCACCGAAAGAGTAGAACACGGCTTGTCCGTCTCATCCGTCTTCTTGATCACATCGTTCGCCAGTGCTGACGTTCTCCACCTTCTCGCTGCTGTTCTTTTCTACGGCCTCATTTTTTTCTAAATGGGTGTCAGATTTCTTAGCTGTTATTTTAATTTTAATCTTAAGTACTCTCATTTCTTTGCTCTCCATTTTTAAGATATTAAATCTCTTCAAACTACAGCCACTCGCCAAGATGCTCGAAAGACGTTTGAGAAGATAAGTACATGTGATTCAAAAGTAATCAAGCTGTTGTCATGGACGCCCATTCCAACCATAACAGACAATGCGATTCTATGCAGCTCATCGGCGACTTTCGGCCGCGTTCGGCTTCGACTGACCGGTCGTAGGTTCGATTCGGCCATAAGCAGGTTGCCAACTCTGACGCATCTGGCGCGAGACTCGCGCTTTCAGACTGAAACGCTCACAGCAATAATTCTTATGGACCTAAAATTGGCTACACCAAAAGCGTTGGGGCAGTTTGCAAACCCTACATATTATTTACAAGGTAATAAAACTATTATATACATGTAAGTACGTGTGTAGTAGACTTGTCTTGAAATGAAAATCTCATGCCAACTGTCATGCCCTGCTCGTCGGCTCCTCGTGTGTGCCACGCCCCCGGATTACCCACGTGTTCTTTCCCGATTTGTACCCAGCTGTGTCTGATTATTTTCAATCAGTCCTGTGTATTTCAGTCCGTGTCTTACCTGAGTCCTTCGTCCGTCATTGATGTCAGTAGCCGTCCTATGTTTCCTGTCCCGGATCTTCCTAATTAAACTCCCGTTTACCCTGCTTACACCTGCTTGCCTGCTCTTTGCTCGCTCGCCTTTCCAGCGCGTTCGCCCACTTCCGGAGCGTCCCGTGACACAAACCAGCTGACCAAATTCGGTGCTATATTATGTATGCAAGAATTATCACATGCAGGGCGCACATAACTGGTATGCAAGTACTCATTCGCTGTCTAAAGCTGTACGCGCTGCAATGTTTTGTAGCAGCGCAAATGCGTATTTATTTTATGTGCATTCGCGCTGTTATGACAAGAAATCACTGTGCATTCTAGCCTTCATGCCGCGAAAGAAGTACAAATTAGCCCCATTAATGTTAAAATGCACGGTAATTTTTTGCCATAACAGCGTAAATGCGCATAAAATACATGCGAATTTGCGCTGCTACAGCAAGGAATTGCCGCGCGTTCACGGAGAATGCATACTTGCGTACCATACAGTTATGTGCGGTCCTGACCATATGTATAGTAGGCATATCTTCTACAATAAATTATATATTTAAGTCGTATTGTTTGGCGTTTTTAAATCTTTTAATCATAATTTTCTTCGTTCTTTCCTGCCGACAGTTGGGGCAGAGACTGTCATACACTCATGTACTAATGTTACTAATGTAACATTCACAGCCAGACGCTGCGCAACAGTGAAACATTTATACATGTGAGAAAAGGTTTTCTGTGTGTCCATTAATTCCTACATTGAGTTTTAATCCCGTTTACATGAAAAGCTGTAGTTATATTGCCCCCAGAATTCCAAATTTCTATTTGCAGCAAACTGATAAACCGAATAAGCCCAGGACATTGGAAAATACTTGAACAACATGGTAAAGTGGGTTTCAGCATTTTCTATTGTTACATTTGTATTAGAATTGTAACAAATGTCTTCGTTAGTATTGCATTGTATTTTGCCGGATGTTCCTCAACAGATTGGTTCTGTGGACTGTGGTGTGTTCATGTTGATTGTTGTCACAGATCGAGGAAGTAGGAAGCCGGAGAATTGGGAAACAAGGGATTTATTGGGGAAACCAGCTAGGAACACGGGGCAATACAGGTAGCGACTTCAATGACTGGACTGGGGAAACATACTTTGATACGGAATTAAATACATAGGACTGATAGATGTGTGATAGATGATAACCTAGTCTATATATGCTTGATAAATGACACTCAGTTTTTCATCAGCTGCTTTCAGTCTCCATGGATAGACCAAATGTAAAATGGAAGTTTTTAGAACTGCTTCATGAAGAACAGCGTGAGCAGTATGAGGGTACTCAGCTGATTGTGGTTGGGAGCTGTGGCCTTCAAACCCTATATAATGCCAGCAAATGTGGTCTCTCCATATGGCAGATAGAGGAAGTTTGAAAGCCATTTGTATTCTCTTCCATAGTGTGCCAGCAAGGAGAGAGGACTTCACTGCTTTTACTATCCATCCATCCATCCATCCATCCATCCATCCATCATCTTCCGCTTAATCCGGGGTCCCTCCCGAATGACTGAGCTCCTCACCCTGTCTCTAAGGGAGAGCCTAGCCACCCTGCGGAGGAAACTCATTTCGGCCGCTTGCACCCGCGATCTCGTTCTTTCGGTCACTACCCATAGCTCATGACCATAGGTGAGGGTAGGAACGTAGATCGACTGGTAAATCGAGAGCTTTGCCTTTTAGCTCAGCTCTCTCTTCACCATGACAGACCGATGCAGCGCCCGCATGACTGCTGACGCCGCACCGATCAACCTGTTGATCTCCCGTTCCATCGTTCCCCCACTCTTGAACAAGATCCCGAGATACTTAAACTCCTCCACTTTTTTTTAAACTCCACTCCTGCTTTTACTAAATCTGCAAAATTTCCACTTGCATCCTGTAGCCACCAATGGCTTGAAAACTTACCAGTAGCAGAGAGAGCCCTGGAGGTGTGGCCGTCTCTGACCATGTACCTGGATGCAGTCAGAATGAGGAAGCTACCAAATCCAGGAACTGCATTGTGTGACACCCTTGAAGCTGCTCAGACAGACCCCCTCATCTTCGCAAAGCTACATTTCTACATAGCCATCACCAGGACCTTCACTCCTTTCTTGACAAGATATCAAACTGATGAACCAGTGATGCCATTCTTAGCCACAGACTTGGCTGAGTTGATGAAGGTAATATCCTAGCATTGGACAGGTTGATGTTGCAAATTTATTTCAGTGTGTGTACATTTCTCCCTGAACATAACCTGTCTTCAGGTTAGTGTTTTACCTTTTATCTAATCATGATTAATATCTGATTAATATGAATGATTTATTAATTATATACAGATACTCACACCCACACATCCTTCCATCCATCCATTTTCCAAACCGCTTATCCTACTGGGTCACGGGGGTTCGGAGCCTATCCCGGAAGCAATGGGCACGAGGCAGGGAACAACCCAGGATGGGGGGCCAGCCCATCGCAGGGCATACTCACACACCAGTCACTCATATACGCACACCTACGGGCAATTTAGCAAGTCCAATTAGCCTCAGCATGTTTTTGGACTGTGGCAGGAAACCGGAGTACCCGGAGGAAACCCCACGACGACATGGGGAGAACATGCAAACTCCACACACATGTGACCCAGGCGGAGACTCGAACCCGGGTCCCAGAGGTGTGAGGCAACAGTGCTAACCACTGCACCACCATGCCGCCCCAGGGTGCACCTTGACATGAGAAATTACAATGGGAAGCAAATGGTAGAGGAGCTGGACAGTAGTGGTTACATCACCAATGACAAGTCCCCTCCCACCAGGATCAGCAGCGACCATATGCTGAGACACCGGGGCACTAAAGGGCTTTGAGTCCCAGGGAGCAGACATAAATACTCATCTACTGTAAGCTGCTTTGGATCAAAGCATCAGATAAATGTAAAAGCATTAATAAGATATTCCTACAGAGCAATTTCTAATAGACATGGCAGTGCCCTAACCTCTCATGTAATAAACCCCTTGGCATCATCTGCTGCCTCATTCAGCCTAATCCAATAGTCCAGAGGATCCTCCCTAGCATCTGACTTGGTTGAACAAAAATCTGCTGGAGGCATCCCAGAATGCACAGTCAAATAAGAATACTGCTTCAGGATACTAAGGACTGCATCCACATCTCCAGTGGCAGTGACAGTATCATTACTATGCAGCCATGCTCTGACCACATCTCTGGCACATCCCATCAGTCTGCTTGTGCCTGCAGTAGGAATGGGTGAACCTAAGCATTCAGAGGTTTCCCCAGCAGGTAGACTATTTGGCATCTTAGAGAGGACACTGAGGTAGAGATTGGTATACAACTTCACAATATTATTCTTAATCTGCCAGATTTGGATTATCCCCTCTGTCAGAAATCTTGCAGGCAGAGCCCACTTGCAGCAGAGCTGAGAGGTAGGGCTACATGTTAAACTAAGACTAGAGGTATGTATCAGACCAGCTCTCCCTAGCTTTCTGCTTGCTAATATTCGATCTCTCGAAAATAATATGGATGAACTTGGGACTAGGATTAAGAATTAAAAACTGCTGTGCGCTGATTTTCACTGAAACATAGCTGTAGGACAATATTGTAGAAGCAGCTGTCCGGCTACAGACTCACTCCATTCATCACAGGGACTGCACAGTAGTATCTGGCAAACTCAGTAGGGGGGGGGGGGAATCTGCATTTACATCAACAACCAGTGGTACTCAGACTGTCACTTTTCAAGTGATGTAAACACTGTTCAATTGATGTGGAGCACTGAATGCTGAAATGCGGACAATTTTATTGGCCTAGGAAGTTTAACGCTGCTTTCATTCTGCCTGTTTACATTCCTCCACATGCAAACTGCACGGCAGCATTGGGCACATTGAATGAGGCTATAAGCGCACAAGAAAACAAACATAATGATACAGTGTTTACAGTAACTGGTGATTTTAATCATTGTAACTTAGGGACTGTGATACCAGCATACCAACAACACCTTACATTTCCTACATGGGAAAAAAACATACATGTATAGCAATGTGAAGGAGGCGTACAAGGTTGTACCTGGTCCCCACTTTGGACGGTCTCCATTCCTCTACCCAGCATACAGACAGCTCCTCAAACAAGCCCGAACTGTGATGTGATTTTATGTGGCCTACCACTTCATGGCTGATTTGCTGTTGTTCCCAGTTTTTCCACTTTGGTAAAATACAACTAACAGTTCAGTGTGGAATATTTAGTAGCTAGGAAATCTCACAGATGGACTTATTGCACAGGTGGCATCCTATCGCAGTACCATGCTTGAATTCACTAACCTGACTGAATTCACAGTGTGTGTGTGTGTATATATATATATATATATATATATATATATATATATATATATATATATATATATTAGGGCTGTCGAAATTAACGCGTTAATTGCGATAATTAAATTTTGGAATTAATTACGTTAGAATATTTAACTATAAGCGCAGATGAGTCGCTCCCATAATTCCAATTGTTTTGTTTACCGCGCCACTGAAAATGGAGAAGCAGGAACAGGATGGCCTTCTGGATGGGGAATTTAAATACAAGAAGAACACAGACGGGACAATAAGCAAACACGTTGTAATTTGCACTCACTGCAGTAAAGAGTTTCAATTTCACCGTTCATATTCGAGCTTAAAATACCACCTTAATGCCAAACACGCGTTTGTCGGGGCAGCAGCTTCACCCAGCCTGCGTCAGACCACTCTGAGTGAACGCAGGCCACTCAGTAAGTCTTCTTTGGACAAACTGACCGACAATATAGCTAAATGGATAGCAAAGGACTGCAGACCGCTAAGCATTGTGGAGGACAAGGGTTTCGCGGATGTTTTAAAGGTTGCATCTCAGGACGCGTCCTACAAGCCCCCAGCGAGAAGCACAATAACTATTCGAATCCACGAACTGTATGAAACAGAGAAAAAGAAAAAAGAAGAGGCTTTAGTTCACACGGAATGCGTGGCTCTGACAGGAGACCACTGGACAACAGTGAGTAATGACAATTACCTGGGAGTTACTGCGCATTTAATCACTGAAGCCTGGGGTCTGACATCCTTTGCGCTGACTATAATGAAAACGGAAGAGCGTCACTTTGCGGAGGCTTGTGCAGAGCAGTTCCAGACTGTTGCTCGCAATTGGAGCATTGAGGAGAAGGTGACAACAGTAGGCACGGACAGTGCGCGCTATATGATCGCCACGGCTCGCATCATGCCATTCAATCACATGCCGTGTACCGCGCACATTCTACAGAGATGCATCACAGTGAGCCTCACAGACAGCTTTGTCACTGCACTGGCCAAATGCCGCAAAATTGTTGGCCATTTCAAGCACAGTCCAGCAAACACAGCAGAGCTGAACGCAGAGCAGGTGTCACTGGGGCGCAAGCAGGAGCCGCTGGCCCAGGACGTGCCTACGCGCTGGAACTCCACGCTGGAGATGGTGAAGCGCTTGATCCGCAACCAAACTGCAGTAACCGCGACTCTGGATAAACAGAAGCATAAACTTGTCCTCCTGACGCCTCCAGAGTGGGACAAACTCCAGAGACTGGAGACACTTCTAGAGCCCTGCAGGTGAGCCTGTCATTGTGACCATTATTGTAGGCTTAGATTAAATGTATCAAACATGCATCTTAAATCAGTTTTGTTATTATGAAAACGTCTTATTTAAAAAATAAATGAAATCAAATATTTTATTAATATTACCTAGTATTAAAATAAGCTTTTTAAATTTGCTGTCTTATCTGTGTGTGTGTGTGTGTGTGTGTGTGTGTGTGTGTGTGTGTATTCCACTGCAGATATGTGACTGAACTGCTAGGAGGAGAGGCCTACGTCTCCTGCTCTGTAGTTCTACCTGCCTTCTGCCACCTGCGGCGTGTCATGGAAGTAACTGATGAGGACCCTGCATATGTGGTGAGGTTTAAAGAGAAGTTTAAGGAAGACCTCGCTTCCCGCCAGGCACATACCAACTATGCATGGCTCCAGATTGCAACTGCACTGGACCCACGTTTTAAAGACCTGCGCAGTGTGCCCAAGACTGACAGAGAAGCAGTGTGGACCACACTGGCAGGCATGCTACATGAAGACTCTCCTAGAGGATCACACACTGCAGAAGAAGGTCCAGCCAAGAAGAGGCTGAGCCTGCTGCAGATGGACTCTAACTCTGAGTCAGAGGAGGAGGTACAGCAGGACAGAGCCATACAGCGCTACAGAGCAGAGCCCTGCACTGCCTTAGAGGACTGTCCCTTACAGTGGTGGGCAGCTCATGCAGGAGCCCACAGCCAGCTGGCCCGCCTTGCTCGCAGATACCTGGCCACTCCTGCCTCCACAGTGCCCTGTGAGAGGCTGTTCTCTGTAGCAGGGCACATTGTGAACAAGAAGAGGTCTGCTCTGCACTCAGAGAACGTGGACAAGTTGGTTTGTCTCAGCAACTGGCTGAAGGATGAGTAGACCAGAGGACCGTGTGTTTAGAGCTTGTTCTATGGTTGAATGTGATTTAAACAATAAAACACCGTTGTTCATATTTTTTTGCACTAATCTACCTTACCCAAAAGGATGATTGGAGTTTTTTTCTGTTTGCCTGTTGAAGTAGGCCTATGTTCTGTGAACTTGAAAATGTATATGGATAAAACAATGTGCCTAGTGTAGGCTAGATTCAAACGGGTGGAAAACATTCAGTAACAATCCCTCACAATTATTTGAAGCCCTGTACTGCTTGTACTCACAATTAATAATAAATAAAAAAAACAAGTGTGTTAAAAACCACTATCTGTCCCGATTTTTACACACATGATATATTTAGAGTTGCGATTAATCACAATTAATTAATTTTTAGGCTTTGATTAATTTGATTAAAAATTTTAATCATTTGACAGCCCTAATATATATATATATATATATATATATATATATATATATATATATATATATAAAGTCACGATCTGGGGCGAGCAGAGCAGCGGTGATCGTGCGGGCAGGCGTGCAAAGACTAGGTGAGACGGACAAAATCGGGCAAACTACGGGTTTAATTTGGGAACTGGGACCATAGAACAACACGAAACCACACCATAACCACAAGAGATCCACAATGACGGTGTAAGGACATAAAACTTATAGGTCCTGCAGGCCCCAACTCTGATCAGCCTGCATCAGTCTATTTCAGAACTCCAAGAAAAGGATCCACTGGCCCAGGCAAGATTGGACTCCACGCATCAAACCATCCCTTTTAAGGAAGGCAAAGCCCTGCCGGCTCCTGAGAATAACTGGAGCAATACAGAAAAAGCAAGACCTTTCACCCCCTGGAGTGGCCGGAGTTCCACAGTCAATCCACAGCAACAACAGCTGTCAGTCCCCAGACACAGACACCTTTTCCACTAGAAATAGGATAACTCACCACACATAGATGTTAGGGACAAATACACGCATGTTTGGTCTCGTTTGAATAGGCATGAGACGGCGAGTGTTATACACTCAGATTTAAGGCAGTATAGTTTTCCCTAAGAGAACTATAGAAACTTCGGCTAAACCCACCAAACTGAGAGAGCCTCTCACATGGCAGAACAAGGGAATTACGACCACCCCCTAAAGTTATCTGATTGGCTGAGGACTTGAGAACCAAGGCCAACAATGCCCCTAAAATTAACCGTTGACCGAAATTGGTCAGTCTTCAGAGACATGCCATCACCTGGTTTGGATACTTAAGGAAGGGCCTCAGAAGGATTCGGGGAGTTACTCTGTAATCAGAGCTCCCACAGAGAACTGCGTGAAAGTCCATCTGTAGTCAGATACTTTCCGCAGAACTTTGTGCACTCTCAGCTGAGGAATGTGATTGTTTAATATTGTATTTGTCCAAATGTATTTACAAGTATGTGGCCACATGTCAATAATTATATATTGTAATATGTTTAATAAATGTTGTCTTGATTACTTCATGACTGTCTGATTTGCTAACTTCTTTATAAACTTTCCAGATTGGGCTTCTATCCTGATTAGGACTAAAGTGGTAAATACTATCTTGCAGCCTCTGGGTTAAATCCCCTTTATCCGGGTCCCAAACTCGACTGCCCAAGTTAAGTTAGGTGGATACCAAAACCGCACCTCTGGAGTTCGCACACGCTCAGTTACGGGCCGACTTAACCTCTGAGGTCAACACATGCTGATGAAAGGTACCGGTCTACCCTCTGAGGGGCGTACACACTATGTTCCTAGGCACCGGGCATAGTCCCTGAGACGCTCACATGGTAAGACAATGGGCGGCATCGGCGGAGTCCCTGAGACGAGCCCAAAGTAAAACCTCGTACAAACTACTGCAACAAAAGGTGCGCCGTCACAGCCGCTGAGGTTGACACATGTTATGATATGGGCTGCCCCCGGCTGAGCCTCTGAGGTGAACGTACGTGTGGTTCGGGTAAACATCGGCTTAATCTCCGAGGCACCCACATGCTCAGTAATTGGCAGACACTGGGCCTTTGGGGAATTATATAGGTCGAGGGACCCGAATAATCAGAGGCTGACATTGTCTTAAATGGTGGCGATTTCCGTGCATCTAAGACAAACCCTGTGGAACAAGCCCACGGATCGCCCTGTCGGCCGAGGCGAATCTGGTGCACTCCTTCGTCAGGGGTAAAATAGAGTTGGTAATCTAAAGGAGAGTCTCGAAGTAATCCGAACAACATAAACGTCATGACTACAATATACTGAAATAAGGTCATTAATAAAATGGAGTCAGATATGTGTCTAAAAGAATATCTTGTATATTAAAAAGGGTAAGTAATTCCCAGGAGCGCTTGGAAGGACCAACACGCATTCACAGCCTTCGGCTGCGCCATTGGATTCCGCCATTGGGCCAGTGGGCGGCTCCCTACAACGGACAAGGGGAACAGGTAAGACCATGACTTAAATAGGACGTGACTAATCAAAATAAGCAGACCCAGATGGAGACGATCAGGGAAGCACACGTGGGTAATCAGGGGGTGTGGCACACGAGGAGCCGACGAGCCGGGTCATGACATATATATAGGGCGGCATGGTGGTGCAGTGGTTAGCACTGTTGCCTCGCACCTCTAGGACCCAGGTTCGAGTCTCTGCCTGTGTCACATGTGTGCGGAGTTTGCATGTTCTCCCCATGTCGTCGTGGGGTTTTCTCCAGGTACTCTGGTGTGTGTATATATATATATATAGTAAAATTGAGTTTTTTACACTTTTGCAGTTTTATTTCATAATTGAACTTTATAAGAAATTAAGTACCATTCAATAATAATGAACACTAAGTAAATATTAATAATTGATGTGTTATTGATCCCTGTGGGTGAATTGCTTTACACCTCTACCACTCTGTAGGTCAGAGCAAGCTGGTTGTGAAGGGTAGTTAGCTGTTGTAGCACCCAAAGAACTGGGACTTACGGGCCTAGTACTAACAGAACTTAATTTGTTGCAGTTTTGTATGACAAATGTATATGTTTTGTGTCCTGTGGAGAAATCATAAATACCCATTTTAGCAGGTGTGATTTTGCGTTGAACAGGTAACGTTACGTTGAGACCACCCTGGAACCTGGAACCAGGAACTAGGGGCCTCATTTATAAAGACTGTATGTGAGCAAAATAACCATGAAACATTTGCACAAACATTTATAGAAAAAAAGAAAAGATACCGTGAAATAGTTTACACATTTTGAAATGGTGCAGTGCAACTGTAGGAACATTTTGGACAAAACATTAAAGAACAACATGCGGTCTGATAAAAATGAGCATCTTATTCATTTGTTAATACTGCTGCAGCGTTCTCTGCATTCTCACCACTGCTCCACATCATACTTCACTCTGCCACATATCACTTTACTACCCCATGTTGAATGTTGCATTGTATGAGCATCATTTTATCCTGTGGATTATGGAGTTATCTTTTAACTAGTTAAGTTGTGAAACTGTACCATAACCACTGTCGCTCTTATTTTAACTGATGAAAAATATATTAATTTGAAATCTCTCCTATGTCGCATCCTTTCATGATGTGATTATTGCATTCGTGCCGAGCAATGTTACGATATACAATGCAATCCTCACCCCCCAGCCGGGGAAAATTCAGTCCCCCCCCATCCGACGCCGCAGACTTCATCGAACTGTAGCAGAGCAGGTAATAGTCATTCATAAATGATTAGATTCATAAACAATTAGCCTTATTTCCTTAGAAACAGATTAGATCTGAACCCAAAACTACCCGGTACCCTCAGCATCTTAATCTTCAACCTGCTCTTCACTCTCTGCCCCTTTTTGAATGATTTGAGGTCAGCACGCCAGGGGGCGCTAGGCAGCCACTTGGGCGTCTTCTCCCAGCCTATACTAACTTCGGTTTTTGTTCTTTGAAACTAAAGAAAACTGGAAAATAGTAAAATGCTTTTTTCAGCTTTTGCCATCTGGCCTGGTCATTTAGAAAAGGGCACAACCTTATTAAAAGACACACTTTATTTTTGTGAAAACAATTTGATGAACACAAAAATATGGACACGATTACAGGGCTGGATTAAAACATGAACAAGAGTGGCTTCTGTACTGGAACTGAGACTAGCGTTGCAGTGGGGTGTGGAATGTTCTGTCCTGCCTTTGAGTTAATGTCCAGCAGCGCTTTGGATTCCTGCAGACACCCAGTCCATGGTGAGGAAGCACATACTCATCACCATAACTTCTTTTTCTGCAGAGTAGCTCTCCTCACACTCGAGTTCAAAACCAAAAAAGTCCATCCCATCACCAGGTATGGCTGACTTTGTGTGCCCATTGGCAGTTTCTTCTGCTACAGGAGCAACTGTGTCACACTCTGCTATCAGAAGCTCCTTCAGTTCCTGTTTCCTACACTCATCCCTTAACCATCGGAGTTCGAATTCTGGACAACTGACAGCAGCAAGAAGTGCACATATGCAAAACGAGTCTGGATAGCCTGAAGAGAACAAAAAATGTATTGTAGCTGTACAATTAGACATGTTTATTTTGTTATTTTACTATTTAGGCTACAGTGCAGGCTATTTACTATAGTCCGATAATCTGCCTTTTATGGGATGAACAATATACAGTATAATAAGTATTGTTGTGATC
This sequence comes from Brienomyrus brachyistius, assembly GCF_023856365.1. NCBI lineage: Eukaryota > Metazoa > Chordata > Actinopteri > Osteoglossiformes > Mormyridae > Brienomyrus > Brienomyrus brachyistius. Next base: position 207,266 of record NW_026042336.1, on the reverse strand, counting down.
TACTCAAACTAGTATTTTGATTTTGAATTAGCTTCCATCGTTGCATATTCTCTATCCAGGTAGGCAGCAAATGTTTTTCTACGCGGTAGGCAAACGTGTAGAATAGATAATTTCTCAATTATGTGACAAAAGGAAGGAGAATCCACAGTGGAAATAAGTAGCATTCTGTCCACAATATACCCAGCCACAAGTTTGTTTAGGTCTTCTCCACTTATAGTTGGTGTTTGACAGGAGAAATCCAGCCTGCTGCTTGGCAGGAGTGGGACATGTACTGGCATTGGGCTCATCAGTCGCTTCACCTGGTATTTTCTCCACTAATTTCACTGCGCAGTGCTGCCCTTTCAGATGTTGAATTTTTTGAGGTTGACAATGATTTCTTACCCCCACATAACGTACAACTCACAAAAATGTTCTTGCCTTTAGCCGAGATGAATTCCAGCTACTGAACACGTACTTCTCACTCGCCATGTTCACTTTGTTTTTGTTTGAGCTGGTTTCGCATGCATGTAGGTCTCCTGTAAATGACGTCGCATGTGCGACTGTCAAACAGACATCTGCCTGCCACTGTCAGGTTACTGTCAATTATTATTTCTGTTTTTACAATATAGATGTTAAAGCACTTGATTTTATTGGTAACGTAGCGGTAACGTAAAGTTACTTGAAAGTGTAACTGTAATGCAGTTATTAATTTTTAAATTATAATGCATTAAGTTACTACGTTACTAAAAAAGATTCAAATTACAGTAATGCCTTACTAAGTTACGCATTACTGCCCAGCACTGGTTTGCATATAGTTTAATGTTTATGTGCATGGTTGTCATTACAAACCTACAAGGCACCTTTGGCTATTTGGGTGTTCAGGTCTATGACAGCTGTACCTCATTCTTTGTATAAAAAATGTCTGATGCTCATCCAAGTATGAATTAACTTTCATGTATATGAAATGAGACATTTCATATATGTATATGAGACAATAAAAGGCAAATGTAACCATTATGTAAATATTTCAGGTATTTTACTGAAAGGTATATCACAGGATACAAAAAACAAACAGCACAGTTTATGTGACAAAATACGAAACATCATATGAAAGCTCACAGAGAAATGTCCGGTCAGGTGGCAGTCCAGGCTTTTGAGTTGAGTACAGACTTTCACTGTTGTTGGAGAAAGCGTCAGGCTTTCCACTCCAACTCTGCACACAGGACCAAACTACAGTACAGTATATGTTGGAGAAAGCGTCAGGCTTTCCACTCCAACTCTGCACACACCATTAATTACGAGACAACACACTTAAAGTTTTACTTGCGCAAGGGTAACCACACTCTCTGCATGCTAGGCTACAAAGGAATGTGTTACAAAGGGTGGTTCCCCTTGGCACCTTTTTTTATAGTCAATGGGGGGCAGGGGTCTTGGAGTGAGAACAAAGAAAGGACTGTGAGAGTAAGAAGAAGTTCTGGTTTTACTCAGGTGGACAACTATTTAAACACGTGCTCAGGATACGTGTAAACTAATATAATCTAAAGTATGAAGATAAAGGAAAACAAAATAATGTATATACATATTTACACTCATTGCTGATTATACAGAAATGATAACAAATGATTACTAACAGTTTCTTCAACCTAACATTGTTGCTTTTAGGGTGGATCGTGTAGGTTAATCTAAAACCTATAAAAACACATCCACATAGAACACCGTACACTCTGTCCCACAACGCCTACTTTCTCTCCCGTTTAATGTCGGCTAAACTTAACCATACAACTACTTTCTCTCCCGTTTAATTTCGGCTAAGCTTAACCATACGCATGCCTTGGCCACCTACTCACTTAGGTGCCGTATCTCTCACCTGTATATTGTGGTCTCTGTTCCGTCACCGAGGTCCTTCAGACATCACCAGACGTCGAGCGCAGTTCTTACCACCGGCCTGATGACGAATTCACATCACAGGTCTTTCTTGCACCCGTCTTCGAGTGACTGCCGGCAGTTTTCGGTGTCGCTTCTCTCGCCGTACTGGAGACGTCTTCGGGGATCCTCGGATCCGGCTCGAAGGACCAAATTCTATGTTGGGGAAAGCGCCCGGCATTTCCACCCCAACTCCACATTTACGAGACACACACTTTACAGTTTTACTTGCAAGGGTACCCACACTCTCTGTAATGCAAACTACAGCAGAATGTGTTACAAAGGGTGGTTCCCCTTGGCTCCTTTATTTATAGTCAGTGGGAGGCGCAAGAGAGGGAAGTGAGAATCTTATCTAAGTAGGCATCTGTTGACCACATACTTAGGGTACAATAGCTAAGAGTATGTGGCTAGAAGATAAGAAATAACGTATATATGTATTTACATTCATTGCTGATCATACAGAAATGATGACAAGATGATGTATAACTGTTTCTTCAACCTAACAACATCCATCCATCCATCCATCCATCCATTTTCCAAACCGCTTATCCTATTGGGTCACGGGGGGTCCGGAGCCTATCCCGGAAGCAATGAGCACGAGGCAGGGAACAACCCAGGATGGGGGGCCAGCCCATCACAGGGCACACTCACACACCATTCACTCACACATGCACACCTATGGGCAATTTAGCAACTCCAATTAGCCTCAGCATGTTTTTGGACCGTGGGGGGAAACCGGAGTACCCGGAGGAAACCCCACGACGACATGGGGAGAACATGCAAACTCCGCACACATGTGACCAAGGCGGAGAATCAAACCCGGGTCCCAGAGGTGTGAGGCGACAGTGCTAACCACTGCACCACCATGCCGCCCCCTAACAACATCCATAATTTCCAATTCAAATACTGAATTAAAACCCCTCTCTGCAGTCTCCTCCAATTTGACCTTTCCAATTTGTATTTGGTCAATTTCAAATTTACCATTTACATCATCTAGCTCAAATTGGCAGAGGTCGACCACTACGGCTCCTATTTTCAGCCTGTCTTGGTGGTCATCTGCAGGCTTTATGGAGACTGTCCTTTCATTTAACACAAAAACCTCTAACCCGCTTTACTTAAGCGCGGGAAAGCGCAGGCGGAAAAGTTAAACGTCAACTATACTTTGCGCATAAAATTGAAATATAATTAACATAGTAGCTCGGAACAAAATCACTTTATTTAAAAACAATATACAGAGTTTACTCACCAAACATATTTTAATATACATACAAATAACTTGTACACCGAGAATAGTATACAACACCGTAAGCATATAACCCTTAAAGGTTGATTAATTAAAAATCACACATTCATCCTGCATAACATAAAACATTGACTTAAAGAGACTTAATTGTGAAATGAACGCTACTGTCCGAGGGTATTTATCTCCACACATCGCTATGGAACATAATGTCTTAAATACTCAGATTTTCAGAATGACAGAATCTTAACATTTAAAATTTTGTTTTGCGATACCGATACGTAATGATATTGGTATGTGGAACAACGTTATGTTACACACGCCTCCCACAATTCAAGAAGCTGTAGTTAGCTTAAGAGCATATTCACAATTTACCCGTTTGCCTTTTACCGTGACTGAGCACAATCCCCCACCCCAGCTGGTCTGCACTCCCCACATTGCAATTAACGATCCAGACTTCAGTGCTTTTGTTACCGTGGGACTTTGTTGTGTTGAAGAAAACATTAAAATGAAGTCTGAGGAATGTTACATAACACAGCTAAAATGCAAAAACTCTCTCTGGTGTAATTCACTGCATAAAACCAATGGTCTTAAGTGTGGTGCCTTCTTCATAACACTCCCTGACTTTTGTATTCATGACCATGAGATACTGTGGCCTTTTCTTCCTTCATTTGACTAGTGTTCCTCCCTTTCCTCTCAGCCTTGGTTGGTGGTTCAGGCAGCATCACCTTCTTTTAATAGTCCCAGGTTTATCCATCCATCCATTTTCCAAACCGCTTATCATACTGGGTCGCGGGGGGTCCGGAGCCTATCCCAGAAGCAATGGGCAAGAGGCAGGGAACAACCCAGGATTGGGGGGCCAGCCCATTGCAGGGCACACTCACACACCATTCACTCACACATGCACACCTAGGGGCAATTTAGCAACTCCAATTAGCCTCAGCATGTTTTTGGACTGTGGGGGAGAAACCAGAGTACCCAGAGGAAACCCCACGACGACATGGGTAAAACATGCAAACTCCACATACATGTAACCCAGGCGGAGACTCGAACCTGGGTCACCCAGGTGTCATTTATTTTGAAATTCGGCTCAAGCAGAAAATGTTCTAGCAGAAGTCTTAGACAATCTCTGAGTTACACAGAAATCTGATTTCTTCTGAAGCTGCGAGAAATTGTTCATCTGTAATTGTTGCATTGATATTTGTTGATGTGCGTGTGCCCTCCTTGAGCAGTAAAGAGGAGATCACATGCAGAGCTGATTTTCTGTAGTTTCTTAGTCTAAATAAAAATAAAATATTCTCTTCATATAGCCTGGATATTTCTAGAAAAGAGCCAATTAGTTATTTCTAGAAAAATATATAGAGCCAATGAAGGGACCTGATGTCATAGTAGCACAGGTCACTGTCCGTGGTGCTGAATTCTCTACTTGATGGGCTGGTGCTGAATGAATAGACCAGCTGGCCAACATGTCTGTGCGCTTCCACTGACTGGCACCCTGACATATAATTACCTTTAACAATAAGGGGGGGAAAGTCGAGACAGGAAATTAGGTAACAGTAATTAGTAATCACGCATAGTTCTCATTTATCATTATGTAAAATTATAAAACCTTTTCTGTTAATCTGCACATTTCAATAATTGAATTAATATTACCTAATTTATTTATCATTTACTGCAATCACTGTACGTTAAAGTATGTTTTAAATCTAGCTGTGAAATTGTTGATGCTGTTGTTGATCTGAAAGATGTTGCCGGAGCCTTAGGATATGCCTCTGTACACATGAGTGAGGGGATGGATGCATTATTCTATGGAGGCCTCCGAAGAGAATAATTATCCCAATTTTATATTGAGACAAATGGTTAATTCCTTATTAATGCAGACTGCGTTCAGAGCCCCTGTTCTGCCATTGATCTTTTTTTAAGGCAAGCTATCATGTATTAGTTTACTCTAAATTTTGATCACATGTCAAACTAAGCCACATGGCGGCCCGAGCAGCAGGCAAACACACTATGAGCTAAGGAGCTACAAGTCAGAGGAGAGAATAGGATGGCCAGTGACATGTGCTGGCCAAATGGGAACAAACAAGAGAGAACAGGACAAGGCAGGGATGGATTCTGACACTAAATACGCCCAAGTACTTAGAATGATTTAGTGCAAGTCTTAGACAATGGTATCTCTGAATGACGCAGCAGTTTGACTCCTCATGAAAGCCCTATAACTGTCCTGAGAAGTTGTTTGTATGCACTTGCTGCCTTGACATTTGTTGATGTGCATGAGCCCTGCTCGAGCAGTAAAGGGCAGATAACATGCAGAGCTGATTATCTCTAGCTTCTTAGTCTGAGTAAAAATAAAATCTTCTCGTCATATAGGAACCAAGTCTATGGCTGGAAATTTCTACAACAGAGGCATTTAGTTATTTCTAGAAAACTATATAGAGCCAATGAAGGAACCAGATGTCACAGTAACACTGGTCACTGTCCATGGTTCTGAATACTCTACTTGTTGGGCTGGCGCTGAACAAATAGGATAACCGGCCAATGTGTCCGTGTGCCTCCACTGATTGGCCCCCTGACATATAATTATTTTTAAGACTGAAGGGGAGAAAGATCATACAGAAAATTAGTTAACAGTAATTAGCAATCACATATAGTTCTCATTTATAATGATGTACATTTTAAAAAATAATATATATATATATATATATATATATATATAAAATTAAAAACTAAATATAATTGTGATTTAATGTATCCCTTCTGCTCTTAAAAAAGCACAATATGTCTGAATGACAAATATGTCTATTACTCTACACGTTTTAATAATTTTCTTAATATTACCTAATTTGCTTATCTTTTTTTCTGTAATCTGCGTTAAAGAAATTTTTGAAACTAGCTGTGAAATTGATGATTCTGTTGTTATTCTGACTGTTGTTGCCCTGGTGCCTTAGGATACGTCTGTCTAAATATAAGTGAGGGGATGGATGCACTATTCTATGGAGGCCTCTGAAGAGAATAAATGATCCCAATATTATATTGAGAGAGATGGTTAAATCAGAGCTGGATAAGATTTTAACAACTCTGAGCTATTAGTTAAGTTCTTCCCAAACTAGTTTGATGGGCCGAATGGCCTCCTCTCATCTGTAAATTTCTTATGTTCTAAGATATGCAGTACTGTGCAAAAGTCTTAGGCAGTCCAAAGAAATGTTTAAAGCTGTTTATCTGGGTAGCAAGTGTACTTTGGCTTAGAACAAATAACACAATTTAACATTAGAACATGAACAGCAATACTTCTAAAAGTGCAAATCTGCTGCCAAATTAAATAAACAAAGAAATTAATCATGAAAATAGTCAATGTATATACAACTAACCATTTCCAATCAAAAAGTACATACAAGTCTCCAATACAAGATATACAATGGAGCGCAGATAAAACGTTTAAATAGTAATTAACCAAACTATATAAAGAATACAAGTTTGAATGCAGGTAGTTTGTATAAATTTTACTGTGTTCATACTGAAAAATCAGCACCAGCATTACACACATTGCGGTTCTGCTTTTTTCTTCTTTTAGCATAATTACCCGTTTCACGTTCACGAGGCAGAAGATTCTTGCAAATGTGAAAATTCACAAGTAACAGGCACCATTAACCTCAAGCCATAACAGTCTGCTAGCCTGAACAATAGCAAACTCTATGTATTACCAATTATTACGCAGGTTGTCACTTTATCAAATCATGACTGTTACTAAGAAGTGGGAGTGAAACGCGTGTCACGAGATTTCTCGTTGAAGCGAAAAGCCGTTTCACGAATGCGCTGCAAATACTAACTGACTAAATTACTATAGTAGATACCCCAGACACTTTTAAATCTTTTGTGTGGCAGCATTTTGGGTGCCCGGCGGAAAATATAAATGGCGAAAGGGAGACAGACAAAACACGAACCATCTGTAAGGACTGTAGAAAGCTAATGCCGCACACAGCGGCTAATGCTACTACTAACTACTATGCAAAGCCATTTGCAGCACCATCATAGCTCTTTATTTAAATTCACTGCACCGGTGAAGAAAACATTTTTTTAAAAATGTTATGTTTGTTATTGGGTGCTTTCCACTTCATGCACCCACATACAGCGCTAGCTTAAAGCAACACATTCTGGTCCTGACGCAATGCATCATGGTTAGATTTTTATCGTCTGCTGCATTACGTCACCATGTCACATGGTACCAAAACTCCGCGAGAGCAAAACACATCAGGCAGCATCTCTTAGCAGGCTGCACAAACTGGATCCGCCTCCATTACGACACAGCTTTTAGTTACATACATGACGTTTGTATATCTGCTATTTCTCCCGAGAAGCAGGTAAAGCGGTGGTAACTGCTTTTCAATTAATTTACTTGGTAAAATTAAATTTAAATAAATGATATGAATACTGTAATAGTACTCGTGAGCTTTGTTTGTTTGTTGTTAGTTACTGTAATTTTGCGCTGCTTTATTTGTTAAATCGTCTTGTCTGTGAAGACATTCAAGTTAATCAAATAAGAACTGCACTGTACACTGTACATGACCATAAAAACTTTGAATCCTTGAAATAAATGTTTTTGATCTTTTCCTTGGCAGTTATCTTTTTACACAGGGCCTCTATGTACACAATAGTTATTTTTTTCACGACTAACAGTATGGATCAGGAGTTGGTTATTGTAAAAGAAGTAATGTGCATGCAGGTGATATTTGTATAGATTTATGTTCACCCCTGGGTGATAAGTTTGACAGTCATTTCTTTTACCGTTTGGTCTCTCGGTTGAACATAATGGTGGCGCGAGCAGCTCCACTTGGTTTTTTAAAAATATTCAGCCATGAACTTCTGGTGAACTCAGGTGAATCCTTTCCTTCAGTAGTAAACCTTGGTAGTTTCAGCCGTTTACACATTGTCTCACTAAAAGGTTGATAATATATTTGTCCTTTTACATAGTGATAAAATATACGCTAATAAAAGTGAATATTCATAGATTCAGGACTAACATAAAGTAGCTAACAGAAACTCAGACTAACAAAAGGTGCAAATACATACTCAGTTGGTTCCATTGTGTTGATTACATTATAATGTTTACATTGTAATGATTATATCATGGATATTTGGCATACTTTTTATAAAATCATAATTCTTATATTCTACGTTATATAGTGCTAAATAATATTCCATGGATGGATGGACTTTATTAATCCCCGTGGGGAAATTGTGTTTTTTATGTCTCCCTCAACTTACTCTTTGTGGAGTAAGTTGTCCGCGAAGTGCAGCTACCTGTTGGGGCGCCCAGGGAGCTGGGGGTTAAGGGCCTTGCTCAAGGACCCACAGACGTGCTGAGGCTGGGTTAGTTTCAACTGGTGACCTTCTCATTACAGGCACAAGGACTGACCCCTGCCCCCCAACTGTGTATGAGTAGCATTTATGCTGCTTCTTGAGTGTGAGCTTCCATTGACTGGCACCCAGACATATAATGACTTTTAACAATGAGGGGGGAAAAGACCAGACAGGAAATTAGGTAACAGTAATTAGTAATCACATAGAGTTCTTATTGGGGGTGCCATGGTGGTGCAGTGGTTAGCCTCACACCTCAGGGACCCGGGTTCGAGTGAATGGTGTGTGAGTGTGCCCTGCGATGGGCTGGCCCTCCATCCTGGGTTGTTCCCTGCCTCGTGCCCATTGATTCGGGGATAGGCTCCAGACCCCCCGCGACCCAGTAGGATAAGCGGTTTGGAAAATGGATGGATGGATGGATTATTTTAAGAACAACAAACTCTACGTCATTGCAGGGTTTTATATAATGGGTGCCGGCATTTGGACACTATATAGACATTATTTTCGCCCACCATTCAATAAGCAGATAAGTAACTTGCCTAAAAAATTTAGGAGATTTTTTTATTGTGATGCCCAAAAGTTAGTAATCTGTATAAAATCAGTGTAACTTTATGTTTTTTAAATTCAGTTAGCAGAGCCCCACATGCAGCTGTTTCGGTAAATAATGGAAGCAGTAAGTACTGTAGTCGCTGTGAAGAAAGGGCAAGCTTAGCATCTACAACATCTTTTAAAAGAGGACATATTGTGGTTAAACTAGGTAACAAGACGGTGGAGTGACTTTGTTGATTAAAGTCTGACGTGTTTATTTGGTATAGTTTTCACTTTTAGCTCAATTCATTTTTTCGTTAGTTTCCATCATCCTTTCACTTATGTATTACGGTAATATAACTGGTCCCAAACAAGCCCAATGCATGCATACACACACACACATACACATACACAGACACACGCACACATACATACACACACACACACACACACACTGATACTGTAAATTAATGTAGAATAAGCCCAGATTTTAACCTACATGTTTTCCTCAAACATTTATTCAGTGGAGATTGTAATGTAGCAAGCAGACAATTTCATGGCTTTAATAATGAGTGTATTTAGGAACTATAATGGCAAAACATAACACAAAGCTCTCTGTATTAATGGTATTTTAATAACCATTAATAGACAACACATACGGTGGAGTTTTGCCTATTCTGGTGGTCCATCATCCAGAATAGTGCCTGTATGTTTTCCCTTGTTATAGCACCAGTGCTGTGTGGTTTGCCATCGAAACTTTACACAGTGTACAACCATCTTTTTGTTAAAATAATTAAAAATAACTTGAAATTAAAAATTAAATTATTTTAATACATAAACTGATATGTTGATTTAAAATATTGATGCTGACAGATTTTCAGTGGCAGCCCTAGTTGACATCATTATTTATTTCATCCTATTCCGTACCCAATAGCATCTACATGTCATACTGCTGACACTTTTAAGTGAATATATTTTATGTGTGTGTATTTATGTCATGTGTCAGGATTTGCGCTGGTAATGCGGGTGAGCGCGCGGGCAGAGCAGCGGGCAAGGAGCAGGCAAGCAGGCAAAGTACGGGGAAAACGGGGATTTATTCAAGGGAAAGAGCAGGGCAGGACGGAACGCTGGTACTGACATTAACAAACATCAATGACGGACAAGAAACTAAGGCAATACATGGACTAAATAGACAAGACAGAGCAAAACAACAGGGTGCAGCTGGGTACGATCGGGGAAGCACACGTGGATAATCAGGGGGGCGTGGCACACACGAGGGTCGTACGAGCCGGGCGTGACATCATGTTTATGTACATTTTCATTTCTGCTACCTGATACTTGTATGTATTATCAATTAAGGCATCAGTCTTGGATTAAACACAAGTACAGATTTCATTGTATTTTGGTACATCCTGCACTTAATGACAATAAATCTTGAACCAGTTAGAATGACCTTTATTCAGCTGTTTTAGGTGAACCCCATGATGTCCTGTAATAAAGCTGTTCAAAATTAAGGTTGTGATGAGATATTCCTCTTGTTTCTCCTTTTTATGCATAAAAACATTCATGAAGGAATCTGAATATCTGCTTGATTACTTTTGCCATTGTTAATTTTTACAGTCTTCATGACTACATCAGCAACATCGTTTAATTTCACTGTTTGTACATAGGAGCTGCACAGTGGTTAGGCCTGTTGCCTGACACATCTGGGAGGAAGGTTCAAGTCACGTCTGTGGATCTTGCATGTTCTCCAGGTGTCATGGGGTTTCTTCTGTTTTGCCCGACAGTCTAAAAATATGCCAAGATTAATTGGAGTTGCCAAATTGCCCATGTCTGAGTGGTGTGTGTGCCCTGTAACAGGTTGGCACCTGGTCCTGGGTTATTCCCTGCTTTGTGCCCATATCATCCTGCATAGGCTCCAGACCCCCTGTGACCCTGCACAGGAAGTTCACCATCCCTGGCCAGTTCTGTGGAAGTTAACAACACTTTAGTCAAACAACAGACTAATCAAGTCTCAAGCTTCAAAAAGGGAGCTGCTCATTACCTGAAGAGAAGAGGAACATAAGAAGTAGACTATAGCTCAGCTTTCCTTGCTGATGATGGGAGGACACTGAGACGAGGTGAGAGAACTAAATAGAAGGTCAGTTGGCTCCTGCTGACACCCAACAGTGTGACACAAAACGAGTGGCATTGCAGACCTCACTGCTAAATATGGAAAGAGGAGAAATATTTATGTAAATAAAATGTAGAGCATCTATAATAAAAGCACAGCTATTAGGTGCTAATGATCCAGTTCACACCCAAGATGCCTAAGTTTGCTCAGGTCATTCCTGTGATGTAACATGGACCGGCAGGCGCAATGTACTCACTGTGTGCACTGTGGCGGAGAATCTCACCAGGTCCTTCAACATCAGCTCCATAGTATGTAAAGCACAGCAGCACCTCTACTTTCTACAGAAGCACAGAAAAGCCCATCTCCCATCCTCACATTCTATCAGTGAACTGTTGAAAGCACCCTGAGCAGCTGCATCACGGTCTGCTTTGGGAACTGTGTCGCCTCAGATCGCAAGTCCCTACAACAGATAGTGATGACAGTTGAGAAGATCACTGGAGTATCTCTCACCTCCATCACGGATATTCACGCCACACACCGCATCCGCAAAGCCACCACCATTGTGGATGACCCCACCCACCCCTCACATTATCGTTTCACCCTCCTGCCTTCTGGAAATAGGTACCGGAGCATTCAGGCCTTCACAGCCAGACTCAAACAGCTTTATCCCCCATGCCGTCAGACTACTGAACTCTCAGGGACTAATCTGATACAACACACACATACACTCATTAACACACTTTATTATTTAACTACTATTTTTTATCTTATTGTAGCCATGTTTACAGTTACTTTTATTTATTTTTATTGCTACCTCATTGCACAACCAAACTGCACCTTATCAGTATTGGGTTTACTGTGCTGTTTGTGCTCGTTGGTGTCAGTTGTCCTCTCTTTTTGCACTGTCCAGCAATGTTTGCAGTTTTTGCTCATTATGCACCATACAGTATGTTGCTAGACTGTTATGTGTTAGTCTTGTGTTAATTTAAGTAGCACCTTGATCCAAGGAAAACGCTGTTTCTTTTGTAACTCTGTACTATACTCAACCGTGTAAAGTTAAAAATAACATTAAAGACCTACTTGACTTGACTTTTACTGGTAACAGGTGCTAAAGTGAAGTGATGCGGGGGACAGTGTGGGACTGCACTCTTCTGGCTGGGACCTTGAATAAATTAATGAATGTTACATTTATACAGCCCTTTCCTAAGATACACAAAGCGCTTTACAGAAGCACTGGGGAGCCACTTCAACCCAAACATGAGGCAGCAGGAGAGGGGGCCCAGGCAGAGAGAACAGCCAACAAGACGGGTGCTTCCACAGACAGGACGGGGGCCCCGGCAGACCAACGCTGACGACTCCTGGGACCAAGTCAACAGAGCAGCTGTTGTCATTGTGACTCACCCTCATACATCCATCCATCCATTGTCCAAACCGCTTATCCTACTGGGTCGCGGGGGGGTCCGGAGCCTATCCTGGAAGGATATGGGCACGAGGCAGGGAACAATCCAGGACGGGGGGGCCAGCCCATCGCAAGGCACATTCACACACACATGCACTCCTACGGCCAATTTAGCAAGAAAGAACATGCAAACTCCACACACATGTGACCCAGGCGGAGACTCGAACCGAAACGAGTCCCAGTGGTGGGAGGTAACAGTGCTAATCACTGCACCACCAAGCAGCCCCACCCTAATACATGATTTCAGATTTTTGATTTTAATCCCCTTTTCTTTTTTTGGCAACATATAAAGTGCTGTGAATGTCACTGTCAGATTGTCACATCATCCTCCAGTTGTCCCTTGTCACCCTGGATGCACATTGAGTGTTTGGTAAATATTTTATCTTGTAGTGTTCCTGATTTTTTCCTGTGTTTTAACTTGCAATTCTCAAATTTCATGACTGGCATCCGTGGGGACGATTAATTAAACCTGCTAACTCTGCACTTCAATTTCAAACTGTTGGTAACATGTTGTCATGCCCGGCCCGTCCGCTCCTCGTGTGTGCCACGCCCCCTGATTATCCACGTGTGCTTCCCTGATCGTCGCCAGCTTTGTCTGCTTACTCTGTGTATTTAAGTCCTGGTCTGACCTGTTTCCCTTGTCCGTCATTGATGTAAGTTGGCATCTGATGTTTCCCGTCCGAAGTCCTTTGATTAAACTCCCGTTTTGCCCCGTATTTGCCTGTCCGCTTGCTCCTTGCACGCCTTACCCGCACGATCGCCTGCCTGCACCACCCCGATCGTGACACATGTGTACATATTTTTGTCTGATCTTTTCACCACCAGGTGGCGATATAGCAACTCCAGAGTTATTGATGGCTAGGACAAAAAAACACAGTAACACAGAGGTGTAGCTAAAAATTCTGGGCCCCTGACAGAATGTCACCTTGCGCCCCTCTGTCGAATTTTACATACTGGGAGAGAGATTTGTTGAGCCATCTTCCAATCTATTCCAATCCAGCTTCATTTGAAAAGCACTTTAAACAACCTTATGGACCAAAGTGCTGCACAAAGGAATAAATAATAACATTCACACACTTAAAAACGAAGTAAAAGAAATTTAATAAGAACCAAAACATTAAATGTGAGTAAAAGGCCATTAATAAAATTTAAAAAAATCAATTAATAAAGAAAAGGCGAAGATTAAAACAAAATTTACTATTAAAATTAACATCTCACAACGTGTCAAAGGTGAAGGAGAAGAGATGAGTTTTAAAAAGAGATTTAAAAACGGACAGAGAAGAGGCCTCTCTAATGTGAAAAGGCAAGTCATTCCACATTTTAGGATCTGCGACTGCAAAAGCTCGATCCCCTCTAAGCTCACGCTGAGTCTTAGGAACCGTCAGGAGCAGCTGATCAGCTGACCTGAGAGAGCGGGTGGGGGTGTAAGGGTGAAGCAGCTCACAGAGGTCAGGTGGAGCAAGACCATTGAGGGTTTTAAAAGAAAATAACAGAATTTTAAAATGAATCCTAAAATGTACGGGCAGCCAGTGGAGTGAGGCTAAAATGGGGGAGACATGCTCATATTTCCATGTGCGGCAGCATTTTGAACCCTCTGGAGGTGAACAATAGTGGAGCCTCTAACTCCAACATAGAGGGCATTACAGTGGTCCAAACTAGTACCGACAAAAAAGTGGATTACTGTCTCAAAGTGCTGCCTAGAAAGAATTGGCTTTATTTTGGCCAACTGCCTCAATTGTAAAAAGTTTGACTTGACAACTGACCATATCTGAGTGTCAAACTTAAGGTTGGTGTCGACTTTAACCCCTAGGTGTTTGATATTTTTCCAAGGAACCTAAAATGGAGTGGAGGTCAGAGGAGTGGAGTTACCAAAAACCAACACTTCTGTCCATTACCTCCCCACTTTCTTGTTAGTTACAATATTTGTTCTGCATTACTGTACCGGTTTGGAGTCTTTTGATATTAAGGTGAATAACACAGTGAAAAAAGAGACAGATGCATTGACAGCAGTTGTGGCCACACTTTGGACTGGGAGTGTAAGAGCAAAGGAAACTGAATCCACTATGTTCTGTCCTGTAAATTTTTATTAAACAACACATGACACACATACGAGTCCTGTTTTAACTTTCAGGGCTGATGGTCTGCAGCCTGGCTTGTGGTCTACAGTGCAGAGCAGGTGCAGTCACTGTGCTGAGCCCGGCATTATAGTAATGATGCAGCCTTTCACACTGACCAGTGAGAAATAACCTTGAAAATGACTGTGCTCTTTGTGGTTCTCCTTTTGGAAACATCTTACCACCAAGAAACAGACTAAACGTATCTTCTACTTATCAGTCATCAGAAATGTCATGCAGTAATCAGAGGTTAGACAGCAAAAATGACTTTTGTATTTTTATCTTTTGTCATTCTTTTATCCAGCGACTACTAATTCTCGTCAGGCTCCGGAGAGGGTGGGACCTGTCCCAGGAAGCACACAGACAAAAACAATTAAGATGCTCAGATTTGCCTCACTGTGTGATTTTGACTGAAAGATGAACTAAGCACAGTCTTGTGTGTATAAAAATGCGTAGATTCATTTAACTTTAACAATGAGATTCAGCAACATGACCTTATAGTGTTAATGATCGGTATCTTACTGGTATTAACTGAATTATGCAAAATTCTACATTATTCTATATTATTGCACCCAAATTGTTCATACTGACTAAATGTAATTACTGACATCCTGGACATACTGCTTTTTAGGTTTGGATTTAAAATGTTAGTAGACAAATTCATGCTGTCAATAACATCTCACTTGCTCACCCCCTTTTAGATAAAAATACCCTTTGTGGTTTTTCTAGTGAAGCAGAGGGTCTGAGCTGAGGACCTGACGGTTGTGTGGTTTTCGCTCACTGAGACGAGAGACACAAACACCCTGCTCTCAGTCGGTCAGTCTTCCTGTAAAATGTGGAGGTGAGACTGCTAGTGGAAAATTACTGACTGCAGCATCAACAACACATTTAAACAGCAGCACAAACAAAATGTTCCACAAATGCAGGACATCTGTATGCTTACAGCACACATCAGACACGCTGACCCTCAGCACTGAGCTCCTCCAGGCTCTGTGCTCTCCCCCTCCTCTTCAGTCTCTACACAAATCACTGCTGCTCCAGTGAAGATCCTGAATTTTGCAGGTGATACTACTACGTTTGCCATCATAACTGAAGGCGATGAGTCTGCCTACAGACTGGAAGTCGTACAGCTGACTATCCAATTATGAACTTACATTATCCCAAATGTCCACATGCTTAAACTCCTCTCATCATCAGGGAGGAGCGTCCCTTGGCACTGTAGAGTAGATGGATGAGAGCAGGCTGATAACAAGGCTGTCATCAATTTTATGTGACACCTCTCACCCC
Source organism: Brienomyrus brachyistius (assembly GCF_023856365.1). Taxonomy (NCBI): domain Eukaryota; kingdom Metazoa; phylum Chordata; class Actinopteri; order Osteoglossiformes; family Mormyridae; genus Brienomyrus; species Brienomyrus brachyistius. The sequence continues at coordinate 191,268 of NW_026042336.1, read as the reverse complement.
CCCAGCAGACTATGGAGGCCCGGGGCAGCTCCTTCAGTAAGAGACTCAGACACCCAGCGTGTGACAGAACGGTACCGCAGGTCATTGGGCCCCACAGCAGTCAGGCTTTATAATCTGCACTCTGCTCATTGAACTTTTCCTCTGTTCACTGTCTTCTGATACAGTTTCTATCTGCTGCTGATCTGCAATATTGTTCCTCCTTATTCACTGATGTGCAGTGTTGCATTGAGCCAGTGCATTATTCCCCTGTGTGGCAGCTTCCTTTGGGAGGCTAATATCTTGCACATGAGCAATAATGTTACATACAATAGGATTGTGTATAAGTTAAGGATTGTGCATAAGTTAATTTTAATATTCCTATAATATTCCTGTATGTAATATATTCTTATATTTTGTTTCTATTACAGTTTTTTACGATTGTTTACACTGTAAAATAAAAATTTCCACACAATTTGCAAAAGTCTACTCCAAGGAGCAAAACACCGCCACAGATTTGCACAACATTACACACAATGTCTGCTTCACTCTTTTTGCAAAACATTACACACAGTGATTTGTAAAACTCTACACACATTTCGACAGCTTAGACACAGATAAGGATTGTGAGGTTACTTCCTTGTCATTACAAAGCCCCAGATTGCCAATGACCACACTAATGAACTAATTGGATAAGCACATCCACAAGGTGTGGAAGCACACATGTGCTAATTAGAAAACGCAGCACTCAGGTGTGCTATAAAAGGCAGCAGGTGAGTTCACCTGTATTCATCAAAAATGGAAGGAGCTAGAAGAAGAGTGAGAATGAGAGGGGGAGCTCAAAGAGGAGAAGAAGAAGGTAGAGGAAGAGGCCTAGGTAGAGGAAGAGGAGAAGGAGGAGATAGAGGAAGAGGCCTAGGTAGAGGAAGAGGAGAAGGAGGAGATAGAGGAAGAGGCCTAGGTAGAGGAAGAGGAGAAGGAGGAGATAGAGGAAGAGGCCTAGGTAGAGGAAGAGGAGAAGGAGGAGATAGAGGAAGAGGCCTAGGTAGAGGAAGAGGAGAAGGAGGAGATAGAGGAAGAGGCCTAGGTAGAGGAAGAGGAGAAGGAGGAGATAGAGGAAGAGGCCTAGGTAGAGGAAGAGGAGAAGGAGGAGATAGAGGAAGAGGTAGAGAAGAACTTGAAGAGTTGACAGAACCTGAACAAAGAAGACGAGGACCAAATTTGACTCAAGAAATCCGTGCAACACTTATTGACCATGTTCTCAACCATGGACTGACACTGATGGAAGCTGGACAAAGAGTTCAACCAAATCTCAGCAGAAATACTGTTGCGTCAGTAATTCGGACATTTCATCGAGAAAACAGGTAAGCTAACCACACAGTACATTGAAACTTAAGCTTGCTGTACTTGTCATCAATATTGTTTACTGTGACATTTGAGGCTGCATGTGTATTTTTTTATATATACAGTATATTTTTCACATAGGATTGAGGGTCGAGGACACCAAGGTGGAAGGGGCCCTATGTTCACCCGTGCACAAGAGGCCGCCATAGTGAACATGGTTGTGGCCAATAATTGTATCAGGCTGTGAGAAATCCAAGCCAATATCATCAACGATGACCGTATTTTCAATAACATCCACCGAGTCTCTCTGTCAACATTAGCTCGAATCCTCAAGAAAAAGCAAGTACACATGAAGCAACTATATCGGGTACCATTTGACAGAAATTCAGAGAGAGTGAAACATCTGCGCTCTGAATATGTGGAGGTATGTATTGTTCATTTTACTGCTATGGTGTGGTATTGTGCACTGCTCATAATGTTCTGGCACAAAAAAAATGTGCAATAGATATTGAATAGCATCCTATTGTCTTTTACTGTGTTTCAGAGAGTCTTGCAAATGGATGCAGAACAAATTCAGCATGAATTTATATATGTGGATGAGGCTGGATTTATCCATCCATCCATCCATCATCTCCCGCTTAATCCGGAGTCGGGTCGCGGGGGCAGCAGCCTCAGCAGGGAGACCCAGACTTCCCTCTGGATTTAACCTTGCAAAAACACGAAGACGAGGGAGAAATGTAATTGGACACAGGGCAGTCACCAATGTACCAGGGCAGCGAGGGGGTAACATCACCCTCTGCGCTGCTATCACACAAAATGGGGTCCTCCACCACCATGCAAATCTGGGACCCTATAATGCAAATCTAATACTTGCATTTCTTGACAGATTGCACGAGATTGTCACAGCATTAAACAAAGTGGACCAGATGCGGTACATTGTCGTTTGGGACAATGTCTCATTCCATCGGGCTGCTCTGGTCCAGAATTGGTTCCATGGTCACCCTGATTTTGAAGTGTTATACCTTCCCCCATACTCCCCCTTCCTGAATGCAATCGAAGAGTTTTTTTCAGCGTGGCGGTGGAAGGTATACGACCTGCGGCCCTATGACCGTTTGCCCCTCATTCAGGCCATGGAGCAGGCATGTGATCAAATCGACGCAGCTTCTGTGCAGGGGTGGATTCGTCACTCAAGGCGATTCTTCCAACGGTGCCTTGCCAATGAAGACATAGCCTGTGATGTGGATGAAATCTTATGGCCTGATCCAGCCAGACGGAGAGATGAGGAATAGTTACAGTATTTGTGTTGCTTTTTTTTCCAGAGTCAAACTGTATGTACTTCAGGCAGTAATTTTTATTTGTCTACAGATTTTATTTGTTTCATTGATTTCATTGTTGGTTGATTACTGTAACTGATTATGGTAAGAAATACTGTATTTCTTGAATTGAAATAAATACCGGTACTTGAAATATTCAGTCTGCAGCATCAGTGTTGTGCAGTGCTTGGTAAGTTTATAGTAGGCCTATTTGTGTACATTCTCCCGATATCTCAAACTAATCATGAAGAATGTTGTGGGTTTGTCACTATTTTTTGTCATCGAAATGATCCCTTACATAACATCTGCCCAAAAATCTAGCACATGCTATTTCCTAAAATTAGTTTTTCTACACATGTGTTTTTTATTTATCACAGCAGTGTGAAACTGTCTGCAATAGTGTCTGATCATTGAGGACTGTGTTGGTTAAATGAAAACTAATAGCATTTTCACAAATATGTGTATATGTTTTGACTGATATGTGTATGTTTTGACTGAAGTGTGTCATTTTGCAAACAATCTAGGAATTCTGCAAATTGAGTGTGGTGTTTGGATAATTGTGATTAGATTTTGACAAAAAGAACCTGCTTTTCAAAATTGTGTGTAAACAATCGTAAAAAACTGTATTACCCTATATTTATAAATACATACATTTCTTTTACATTCATAATGATGTTGTTTGTTGTTTTGTGCCCCACTGCTCTTGTAACAAGCCTCAGTCTTGACTCTCCCTTTTAAGGTCTTGGCCTTAAATCACACTCGATATTGGTGGTGTCGTCCCCATCACCCTGACCAGGATACATGCTGTAAGATTAATGGATGGTGTTTATCTGTGTGATGAAAAAGAATGTGAATAAAACAAAAATGTACCATTATAAATGGGATCCCTAAGATGTGTGGTGGTTTCAGATGTGGACTGATGAGAATTTTGTTCTGTTGTGAAAGCTGTACATTCTGTTCCATGTACAGGGTAGTGATATGTAGCAATCATGTGCTCCAGTCAAATGTTCAGCTGCATGAATAATAATGGTGGCTTGTTTGGATAAAATAACTTAGGCTGAATACTTCAAAGCGTGACCTGGGTGAGGTAGAGAGGAAACAGGGTCTTACAAGCAGCAGGTATTGTTCTCTCTGTGTAGTTTTTACTCTTTGCAAAGTGAGCCCAGCACAGTGCAGTCAGTGGGTCAGTCTTCCTGAGCTGCATCTAACCAGTGGAAACATCTGCAGCACTGCAGAGAAGCACTCAGCAGACAAACAAACCAAAACAGCTTACAGCTGTATGTCACTTTTGGACAGAGGTGGACAAAGTACACAACTTCACTACTTGAGTTAAGTATAGATACTCCTCGTCAAATAATACTCAAAGCTTTTCAGTTAATTTTTTACTTCAGTTAAAGTACTGGAGTATTTGCATCTAAAAATACTTAAGTATTCAAAAGTACATTATGTTTTAAATGCAAGACATTTTTCAGAACCTAATGACTCCTGAACACCCCACTGAATACACTGACTGGCTTGTACATCTTGTAGAATAAAAAGCTTGTGGAATATGATACAATGACGATAGAAACACAACTGGCATAACAAAAGTACAGCCATTGTCATTTTCATCTTATTTAACACCCCCCACCCCACTCACACAAAAGAGCATGCTAGTGTTCTTACAGAGCCGTAGCAGTGTGTGTGTGAGTGTGTGTGCATGTGTATGTTTGTGTGTGTGTGTATGTTTGTGTGTGTGTGTATGTGTGTGTATGTGTGTGCATGTGTGTGTATGTTTGTGTGTGTGTGCATGTGTGTGTTTCTGTGTCTGTGTTTGTGTGTGTTTGTGTGTGTGTCTATGTGTATGTATGTGTGTGTGTGTGTGTTTGTGTGTGTGTCTATGTGTGTGTATGTTTGTGTGTGTGTGTGTGTGTGTGTGCATGTGTGTTTGTGTGTATCTGTGTGTGTATGTTTGTGTGCGTGTGTGTGTGTGTGTCTATGTGTGTGTATGTTTGTGAGCCAAGTAACAGGACAGGGAGCAAGAAACAAAACTCCTCTTTCTTAATTATCCACATCGTTATTAACGACACAGGTATATATACAGGTACATATACAGGTACATGTATATACTCAAAAATACATACAGTACACAACATTAAATGAAAAACGTAATTTAAGAACACTTGAAATTTTCATTCAGTTTCTTTCATCTGTTTAATATAATCGATCAGTCCCTGTGCGTTTGCCCCAAACCATTCAGCATGGTACACAAGGGAGACAAGTAAGCATGTGTCACATCAAAGAACTGATTGCAACAACTCAGCCTTTCCACAACATTAAAGCCGCTTATTCCCCCCATGCCATGAAGAAATAATCTCTGTGGCTCCCCTCTCCCCCTCCCTCAGCCCCCAGTCTGGCTTGAACATTTGCACTTCCAGTAAAAATGCGCCCCAAACACACTGACACCAAACTCCGTAAAATCCTGTGATTCAGTCTCAGAAGCACTGGCTCCCCTGCCCTCCTTCTGAACATTATTAAAGCTACACCCTGAACACTCTGTGTGACTGACATGAATGAGAAGCATCTTTATTCATAATCTCTGTAGCGGAGGTCAGAATACAGAGTGTCATTATTCCTGTCTTTCTTCTGTCTCCTGGGTTTTGGCTTCTTAAGGTTCAGGGCAGCGTAATTCAGTGTGTCCTCGTCATTGCACTGTGGAGACAAAGATGGCAGAATTGGATGGATCAAATTGGTTTGCTATTACTTATTTTCACAAATAGCACTTAAAATGCTGATCCCAGGATGGAAATCAGTCTGAGGTTCATTTGTTTTACTGACGATTTGTAATTTGAAATATTTATTACATACTTGCTTGCGTGACCATTCCACTTTTGATATATCACTGTTCTTTTCATCTGTTTAAAATATATAACACATCAATATATTATTTAATTTCACGCGGTATCATACAGTGGTCAGATAACATTCCGAATTTTCAAGCCATCAACATCCTTTTTGTCTCAAAAATGAAAGTAAAAATGACTTCTGTCAATTTAAGTGTGCATGTTTGGATATGTGTTATTTGTTCTCAGATATCATATATAATAAAATTGCTATAAAGGAGATCTTGGTAATAAAAGTTATTGATATGCAACTTATTGCAACATGTATATTTCAATAGATTTTGCAAAATATGAAAGATATAATACAAAAATGTTAATCTTACAGTAGAAAAAGGTTTATGTAAATAAGGTGAGATTTAATAATGGATTTTTAAACTGGGTTACCTGTGTCACGACCGCGGTCGGGCGAAGCAGCGATCGTGCGGGTCGGCAGGCGAGCAGGAACAGGCAAGTAGGCAAAGTCGGGAAATACTGGGGATTTATTCGTGGACAGGAAACAGATACGGGGAACATCTACTCACGCCAACGAACATCAATGACAGACAAGGAAAACTGGGGAGACCAGGACTTAAATACACAAGACTGATTGAAAGCAAACGGACACAGCTGGGTACGATCCGGGAAACACACGTGGGTAAGCAGGGGGCGTGGCACACAGGAGGAGCGGACGAGCCGGGCATGACAACCTGCAAGAGTGGTTTTAATATGAACATTTTATCTATCATAAAACAATTTTATATTTCTATAATTTGTGAAAATCTACATTTTGTCCTTCGTCTGAGTGCATAAAGCCGGGCAGCGTACCTGCACAGTGTGTACAGGTCAGTTTACATCTTATACAAATGAGAGCAACGTTCAGAATAATGCTGCAAGATAAAACTATCAGCAAGCCAGAGTGAAGAGGATCCAGCAGCTTCTGAAAGCCTGTAACAAAGAGATAGATTTCAGCATAATGATATAGAGACACATTTCCCATTTGCTTACATTACATTAGTTAAAGATAAAATCTATAATACATTACAGCAGTTGTTTTGTAAATAGTCCATTTTTAACATGAACTTCTAGTATTTTGCATTTTAACAATTTCTATTAATATTTGAAATAATTATTAAATTAACATCTGTGTAATTAAATTTAAGCACTTAAATTAGAAAATTCAATACATTAAAATAAGAAATAAATGTCTTAATAGCAGAATAAGCTAAATAAAACTTTGAAGCAGATGTACTCTCCACACTGGGTGCTACCATCTATATCCAGCTCTGTGCCGTTCCCAAACAGCATCTCCCCTCACTGGGTGTTACCATCTATATCCAGCTGTGTGCCGTTCCCAAACAGCATCTCCCCACACTGGGTGTTACCATCTATATCCAGCTGTGTGCCGTTCCCAAACAGCATCTCCCCTCACTGGGTGCTACCATCTATATCCAGCTGTGTGCCGTTCCCAAACAGCATCTCCCCACACTGGGTGTTACCATCTATATCCAGCTGTGTGCCGTTCCCAAACAGCATCTCCCCACACTGGGTGTTACCATCTATATCCAGCTGTGTGCCGTTCCCAAACAGCATCTCCCCACACTGGGTGTTACCATCTATATCCAGCTGTGTGCCGTTCCCAAACAGCATCTCCCCTCACTGGGTGTTACCATCTATATCCAGCTGTGTGCCGTTCCCAAACAGCATCTCCCCACGCTGGGTGTTACCGTCTTTATCCAGCTGTGTGCCGTTCCCAAACAGCATCTCCCCTCACTGGGTGTTACCATCTATATCCAGCTGTGTGCCGTTCCCAAACAGCATCTCCCCACACTGGGTGTTACCATCTATATCCAGCTGTGTGCTGTTCCCAAACAGCATCTCCCCACGCTGGGTGTTACCATCTATATCCAGCTGTGTGCCGTTCCCAAACAGCATCTCCCCACGCTGGGTGTTACCATCTATATCCAGCTGTGTGCCGTTCCCAAACAGCATCTCCCCACACTGGGTGTTACCATCTATATCCAGCTGTGTTTCGTTCCCAAACAGCATCTCCCCTCACTGGGTGTTACCATCTATATCCAGCTGTGTTTCGTTCCCAAACAGCATCTCCCCACGCTGGGTGTTACCATCTATATCCAGCTGTGTTTCGTTCCCAAACAGCATCTCCCCTCACTGGGTGTTACCATCTATATCCAGCTGTGTGCCGTTCCCAAACAGCATCTCCCCACGCTGGGTGTTACCATCTATATCCAGCTGTGTTTCGTTCCCAAACAGCATCTCCCCACGCTGGGTGTTACCATCTATATCCAGCTGTGTGCCGTTCCCAAACAGCATCTCCCCACGCTGGGTGTTACCATCTATATCCAGCTGTGTTTCGTTCCCAAACAGCATCTCCCCTCACTGGGTGTTACCATCTATATCCAGCTGTGTGCCGTTCCCAAACAGCATCTCCCCACACTGGGTGTTACCATCTATATCCAGCTGTGTTTCGTTCCCAAACAGCATCTCCCCTCACTGGGTGTTACCATCTATATCCAGCTGTGTGCCGTTCCCAAACAGCATCTCCCCACACATGGCCACGGCGCAGTAGTAAGTCCCAGCATCGGAGAGGCTGAGGTTCCCCTTGGGGAGGCTGTAGACGCAGCTCCGTGTAGGAGATCCAGCCTCAGGGCTCTTCTCACACTCATCACTGCTGTTTCCGTGGCTGTAAATGACTCCAGGAAGGGATTCTCCTGATCCATGTCTGAACCAGTAAACACTGTGTTCTCCTGCACAGCTCCCAGTCTCTATCGTACACTGCAGGCTCACAGAGTCTCCTGGCTGCAATGTGTCAGACACAGGCTGCTGTACCACTGTCCTGCTGTTGGAGTCTTTACCTGAAAAGCAAAATAGTCATGATGACAGCCCTTTGAGAATAACAATGGAAAATACAGATCCTCAAATCCTGAATCGATGTTCTTCTAGCCATCCAAGAAATCAGTAACTTCTTGGAGAACAGCTGACATTCTTTTCTCTTTTTATTGTATTACTGATTATTAGTATATATCCGGTAACACTATACATTAACTGCACCTACATAATACCTAAATAAAAATTATATGATAATAACAAACATTATAATCATATAATGTCTTGTATTAATGTATGAAGGTAGATGAATATAATTAATTTCAATTCAAAGAAATGACGTGTGTAAAGTGTACTTTATATTTTCATGATTTTCGTGACTTTACATTTGGTTTATGTTGCCCCTTTTCCACAGGAAGGTATTTATTGTTTTTGCATATTTAGCTCTTGATGTGTTTTGGTATTTTTGAGCATTTTGCTGTAGTACCTGCATGATTTAATTAAAGAGCCGAAGAGCTCTTTGCCCATTACTAGTTTGTCTATCTTTTAACATTAAAGAAAAAGTATACATAGTAAAAGGAATTACTTGGTTTGGTAGTTGCTCCTATTAATTTTCTTATGTGCACAAAAGTAAGTTTTTCCGTTCAACCATAGCACTACAGTGAAAAGCAAAACGTCATGGGAAATGCAATTATGCTTTATTCCAATACACATTGCTAATTTTTCATTATTATTACATTTATTCAGCATAATATCTTCAATATCTTCTGGCCTGAAATCTTTTCCTGCTACACTGAAGACTCTCTCAGCCTGTGCAGAGAAAGCTGCAGCCAAAGGGTTGGCGTCCTCTGATAAACATGGTTGGCTCAGGTATCAGTGACATTATGTGAAGCTTTCATGGCAGGAATAGGGACTAGTTTGACTTTTGATGCAGGAAAAGTGTTTGGGACGTTTCTTAGGTTAGAAACTGCCGTCACTGCAGCCAACACTGACTTCTAAGGAGAGACACTCAGCTCTTCCTATGAGCAGATCCACCATGGTGCACAAAATGACAGTTTAATTATTATTTTAGGTGACACTTCAAATGTTGCATTATTTAATTCTGAATAAAACGACATTTTTATAACAATGACGTATAACAATGTTAATGTGTTTATGTATAACTCATATTTAAATAATAGACTGTATAGTTAAAAGCTACACCGACAGTACGTATATGAACTTGAATTTGAATCCGAACCCTTTTTCGTTCTTCTTCTTTAAATTCAAATATGAATTTCAATGCCACAACCTGTTTTCAACCACAATTCAAATTTAATTCAGATTAACAAAATGAACTGAAATTCTGAATTTTAGGATACGTATTTGAGAATTTCATTCTCAAATCATTTCTGATTGGTGCACATCCCTAGTTCATATGTTAAATCATGCATTTTTTTTCAGAGTGAATACACACTGACTGCTCAGATAAATAATGTCAAAAATAATTTTCTTTGGTTACTTAAGATTTTTGCACAGTCCTATACCATACATAACAACTCAAACATTTTATTTTTATGTTATTTGTTTTAAAGAGGCTGCCATGTGTAACATTAACATCTGTATAAAGAGAAGGTTAGGCGTTTTGGCTGACAGCAAGCAAAATGCAACAAATTGTATAATAATAATAATAATAATAATAATAATAATAATAATAATAATAATAATACCCCTCCTGGAGCCGACACCTTATCGTGGTGGAGGGGTTTGCGTGTTACAATGATCCCAGGAGCTATGTTGTCTGGGGCTTTATGCCCCTGGTAGGGTCACCCAAGGCAAACAGGTCCTTGGTGAGGAACCAGACGAAGTGCGGCTCAAAAACCCCTTATGATGAAGAAAATTTTGGAACCACGTTTTCCCTTGCCCGGACGCGGGTCACTGGGGCCCCCCCCTGGAGCCAGGCCTGGGGGTGGGGCTCGATGGCGAGCGCCTGGTGGCCAGGCCTACACCCATGGGGCCTGGTCGGGCGCAGCCCGAACAAGGCACGTGGGTCCCCCCTCCAATGGGCTCACCACCCATGGGAGGGGCCATAGGGGTCGGGTGCGAAGTGATCTGGGCGGCGGCCAAAGGCGGGGAGTGGGTGGAGGTGGGTTATTGTGTTGGAGGAGGGAGATGGTGAGGGTGGAGGTGGGCCATGGTGTGGGCGGAGGGGGGTTATTGTGTGGGAGGAGGAGGGAGATGGTGAGGGTGGAGGTGGGCCATGGTGTGGGCGGAAGTGAGAGATGCTGTGGGTGGAGGTGAGAGATGGTGCTGGTGAAAGTGAGAGATGCTGCAGGCGGAGGTGGGCCATGCTGCTGGGGGAGGTGAGAGATGGTATAGGTGCAGATGTGCTATGCATCCACTAGTATGCTGAGCCCCATATAGCTGGAACCACAACATTCCGGTGGAGGCAAAGGCGTCGTCAGACCCTCAAGTTTACAATGGTTCACCTACGACCAGCCGCAGAGGCACCAGAGCAGGGAGCCCCTGTGTTATTATCATACGATACTCTCTACTCTACATTTTTCTGGCCATAATGTATCTATACCCACAGTATAAACAGAGTGATGCTTCACAGTGTATAGTGTCTGCCCCTAACTGAACTTTTAGCTATGTTTCCATTACAGTTCTATGTATATGCGACAAAATGTGAATAGGGTGGAAACACCATTATTGGATGTCATGTGAATAACAATCACCATGTATCGTCCCGTAAGATTAAGATCCATGTCTCAAATTTCAGCATGGCGTTATTTCCACAAATTCGAAGCTCTACAAGAACTCATTGTGTCTTCAGTCTTCTAATTTGCAAATTCTGCTTTCTTTGCAGTTTGGCGGATTACTACTTTTTCGGCTCACCACAGAAACCAGCTAGACTTAGCCCGCTAAGCCACACGCTACCCCCAGCCCCCCATGTCCATGCTGTGAGAGTCTGCATGGTCGCACATGCATATTTGACGGGCTGCTTCACTCTGGAAGCAGACCTGCACTAAACCTGCACTGGACATGCGATCGGCTCCCGGCTGCAGCACCTCCTCCACCTCCTCTTGGCCAGATTATCGATTAACTGATAGCAACGGTCTGAAATGACAGTCATTAACTGTCACCTCACTATCCTGCGCTTGACAGTCTGCCGAAAACTAATTCAAAGGAGACCAAGGATGATCAGAGTGACGATAGAGGAAATTTGGCATTTTCTCAGCTGGTCTAGGGTCAGTCCATCAAGGGTATGTATCTGTTATCTCTACCAGACTGTAAGCAAGCAAGGGCATGCTGGCATCCGTTAATCATCTGGTTCACTACGTCTCGTAAAGTTAGCGAACTGATACCGTATCCTCAAATCCGCAGACTATTACACACGGAATATTCTCGAAGCTTTAAATCGGGTGGAGCGGCAGCACGCTGAAGCAGTTGACCCGATACGGTTCAACTTGTGCTGTTTAGAGGAACGTTCCCCTTTAAGGTGGGTGGTTTTTCCACACAGTACAATAAAATTCTTAGCGAGAAAATTATCTTGAGAATGAATGTTACAGCCTTATTTAATGAAATTGTAATAAGACCAACATGCATAACAGCTGAGAGTGCACATGAGGTGACAGGGGTGAATGCATTTTTGTCTGGGATAGTTTAACTGAAAAATGGAGCGAAATGGAAGAAAAGAGTCTTATTGCACAGCTACTGACATTAAAATTAAGGTTATTCGTCTACAGTTCCATTGTGTCTCCTCTATACATACCTCTCCAGATATTCACATTTTTGTTGGAAAGCAAGGTCCTGGAACAATTGGAAGCTAAGAGCCTTGCTCAAGGAACTCTGGGATTTGAGCTGCCGACCTTCTGATCACAATCAGTCCTATGCTACTGAGTCATACACGGCCCCCACAGATACATTCAGCAGAGAGTTGGAGTTTCCCGGGAAGAATGTCAGCAGGCGTGCTTTAGTATATGCATGTCCTATAAATAAACACTTCTGGATGCTAGCTGGGCTCCGTGTGGATGGGGGTCTGTATGTGTCTCACCGGGCCCAACGTGGCTGGAGATGAGGCCATCGTCTCCAAAGGGACTCTGTTTCGACTGTCTCCCCGTCTCCCAGACACTCCGCCAGCGTGTCTCCAGGATACGTCGTGTGCCGATTTGGCCTCACCGTCCACCCCAAGCAGGCAAGCTGAGTCACTGCCCCTCAGATTTCCCTGCTGCCAGCTGGGAATCCGACATTCGATTATTCCAGTGCGAGTCGTCTGAAAAGAGGCCCGCAGAGGAAGCTATGATCACCAGACGACGTGAGAGGGGGAGACGCGCACCGCAGCCCCGGCTGTGCCCTGCGCCCTCCGCTTCTACTGACAGAACATGGTAAAATCCCCTCCAATTTACTTTGCAATTTCATAAAGGATTCTGTAGACGGCAGTGCCTACCCTTGCTTGGGAGTGTAGAGGTGGGCCTGTGAAGGATAGAAGGAACGACAATCTGGAAAACAATCATAGATCTGCCTGGGATCAGCGATCAGAAAGCCAACAAGAAGAGCAACCGTGGCAGGAGGTGAAGCCCTGGGAGGCTCAGGCCGTAGCAGGAGGTGAAGGTGGGAGGAGCTGAGCCTCATTGGTTTTCTGTCTCTCTCTCTCATCCTCTCTCTCTCTCTCTCTCTCTCTCTCTCATGGAGATCACATGTTAAGCAACCATTAGCCAGCTCTAATGAGAATCAACATGCTTTCCTGCAAAATGCTAACATTAGCTCGCATCATATATAACAGCAATGTGGGAACAGCTTATTATTCCTTAGGGAATGTGTAACTTACCAATTACAGCTGGTGTTGGATGCAGAATGCCAACTGAAAGAGAAGCATACCTGGTCATTTATCAGAATATATTTAATCTTGAATGGCATCCTGAAGTGGCAGAGTGGGTCTCACCTTTCCCTTGCAACTCTAAGGCTTGGGGTTCGCGTGTGTGTCTATGTGTGTGTGTCTCTCGCATGTTTTCCACCAGGTTTCCTGCAGGTACCCTGGCACATTTCCATAGTGCATAGGCATGCAGTCAGGCTGAACATCACCTTTGAATCACCTGCAGTGTATGATAATGAGTGAGTGCGCCCCCTGGTGGTCTGGCAGGCTGTCTGCAGTGTGCTCCTGTCATGTACTACCCAGGATGGACTCTCTGATGCCTGAACATACCCATCCTCCTCACTGGCTGGCTAACTCAGGATGCTAGAGATTTCTATATTAAGGAGGCATTAGAGTGCACTGTGGTACTATAGTGTAACCAGTAAAATCAGCCACATTAAGATCACATGACCAAAAATAAGTGACATAATGCTCTGGATTCGCAAAGGATTGTATCGCTGTGTCACTCCAAAAGGACTGACGAGCGTTTATAAGGAAAACAAAATATGGCTGTGGCTGGGGGTAAATCATAAAACGAGAGCTCATCTCCCGAAAGAAGCAGCCAGAGGAATAATGGAAAGCTTTCGCAGTGACACTCGTCTGGCTGAAGGAAGACACCTGCAATCAGACACAGCCATTAACCTGCACTGGAGAAAGTGGGAGCGGAGAAAAGCGTGATGTTTTCAGCCGAGCTGTAAACTGTGATATGAATCCCTTACAGAAATGGAAATCGCTGGAAGCTGATTCAGCCCCCCTCCCCCATCTCTCTCCATTCCCAAACATAACAAACTGACATTTTGATAAACGGTCAGTTTAGAATGCTGTTTGGTGACATTTTAGCTTTTGTTGAGTCAATATAGAAAAACATCTCAAAAAAGAGTGTATAGATCTTTCTGTAAGTGTTTTAGAGGCAAATAGAATCACAGGGCTTGGTGTAAGATGCTGTCCATCACACACACACACACACACACACACACACACACATAACAGGACGACATTAACCCCCACCCAGCCCTAACCTTAAGCATAAATAATCAAACAAAACACGAGGCTTTTCGCATTATTTGTTTTTTTGATTGCATGCACAGATCTTTGTGGGGACCTTAAAAATGCTCCCCACAACATCAAAATGCCAAAATTTTATTACATTGTGTGGGACATTTGGTCCCGACAATGGACTATAATCCTGATCCACACACACACACACACAGACGCACACAGACACACACACACAAATGTTGCCGTACCTATCTAAATGGTGACCTTCCATTCATTTCTACGGGAAAAACCCTTAACGCTTACACAGCTGCAACCTTAACTCTAAGAAACCAAACAAAATGCAAGACTTTTGGCATTTTTACTTTTTTGATTGCATTCACACGCCATGGAAATGATGGAAATGGAAGCCAGTGGGTTCCAGACTGGCCGACGGTAACCTGGCGCGATCGAGGTGCCCAGGATGGGGGACGTAAAGCAGAGGAAAGGCCACAGCTCCTGGGCTGGAGGAGGGCAGTGAGGGTAGCTCACAATTTGGCAGATGCTAGCGGCACTGGGTGTGTAAGAAGCCGCCCAGTGGCCCAATAATGGAACCCGATTGGTTGGCAGTATTCTCTAAATGCGGGTAGGTATTTTTGAGTGCTCTTGAAAAATAACTTGCTCTTTTAATCTGACTCCATTTTATATAGTTGAGCAATTGCATTAGAATCTTTTAGTTGTATCTCCAGATAATTCAAGCTGCTCTGATGACTTCCAGGCTTTTCCTATGTTTAGCTAAACTCATTCATTCGGAATCGTCTCACAGGATTGGCTTTTGGCCAATATAGTGATATCTACAGGCACAATATGTACTCAGTTTGCTCCCAGTTCAAGGCCCACAGGATCAGGATCCCTTTGAGGGTATCAGCCACATGATCTCCAGCATGTGAGTTTGACCGTTTGGGGTCATTCATAAAGGTGGAGTCTGAGGGTCAGCATATGTGATCGCTCTCTTGAGTCATCCGCTCCTCTCGCCCGTTGGATGAGGACGTAGCGCTGAGCTTGTCAGAGACCTATCTACAGATCTGTCAGATGCTCTCCTCGGGGGCCTGACGGAGACCGCGGCTGCCCTTCGTACCTGGCAGTTTGCGGTCAAACTGACGGCCCACTGAGGAATCCCCTGGCATCTCAATCGCTCTGCCACCTGGGAGGAAGGAAGCATCAAATTATTCAATAATCCCACAATAGCACAGAAGACATTTTTTTTCTCAGATGTTTTCAAATGTCCAGGATGTGGCAGAAGGCCACAGATTAATTCCATCTGATGAGTTAACATGGAATAATTTCTCATCCTTCAGTCTTCGAGTCTCCGCGTGACTTCCGGCCCGTACAGGAAGCTCAGTTCTGTTAGATGAGTTGACATGGAAGTTTCCCAAATGCGCCTCTCCTTCTATCTGGTGTCTCTAACACCATCTGTCTCCCGTGATTTCCGCAGTGCACTCTGAACCTGCTCCCTCGCCTGCACAAACACATCAACGTGTCACAACAACACGTAATAAAATAAAGACACAACAAGCAAATAACAAAATCCTGTATTTAAATATTTCATATGAGCATCATGGGTAATTTGCTCATGCGGAAACAGACAAATAACAAACCTAATTTCCTCCTTGTTTTCTGCATGACTCGACTGCACAGTGCACTTTAATGTCTTTTCGAGGGCTGTCAACCAAATACCTGAGGCTGCAGGTCAGTTTCCTTTGTTGCTTTCAGAATTTTTAACGAATACTCTGGGGCACCAACAAAGAGGACCCATGTCTCAGGTACGGTGTGAACAGTGAAGAAGAAAACACACAGTGCCATGCAGTAGGAAACGAGGGAGTTCATCAGGAGGACATCTCCATAAGTTGATGTTTTTGCTGTATTGCAGGTGAAGGTTAACATTTTTCCAGAAATGTAATAATCTAGCTTTCCAGATTAGCACTGCTGCTTGCATCCTGCTTCATTTTAGGATGGCGGATGCTGCATTCCATCACACACTCAGCAGAACAAGCATTTCAAAGCATGGTTCCCCGTGAGGTGAAGAATCTCACTCGGACAAACTACAGCTCGGCTGTAATTACGGATCACCTTCCCAGGAATCGATGACACTTGGAGGTAGGCGAGGGTGTCAGAAGACGTTTCTCTACTTTTGAAAATAAGGGAAGATTGCGGAGAAAAAAGAAATATAGCATCACAAAGAGATCCTCCTGCAGCTGTGGACACTCTCTGAAGCTCATGAGGCCGGCAGGGGTGACGTTTTTGTCCGGTCATGGAGGGATCCATCACAGAAGTTGCAATAATGGGGTTGTGGGTTTTTAATGTCCTGAAATGTTCTCCACACTTTAACACACTCCTTTGGTTTTAAGTTCTTCTTATCAGTTGTCTTTTCTGAATTCAAAAAGCTTTACCTACATGACTGTCATAAGTACTTTGTATAAAACTCTAGCTGTGTCAGGTAAGGAGTCACGGTGTTATTATTATTATTATTCTTGTTGCTGTTCACACCTTCCCCTAACCGCTGATCTATTGCAGTTCCACACCTGGCCTGTAGGGGTTAGACTGAGCTGTAATGCAGGACTTCTGGCCAGCGCCCGCAGAAGCCCCGCCCCCATCCTTTACATCTCCAGGCTTGGACAGGTTCTCTTGTGGTACATGAAACGTCATTGTTGCTAATTCCCAGCTGGAGCAGTCCTTTCTTACAAAACGATTTCTATGTCAAGCATCCTTAGCAGGGGCTGGACAGCCTGGCTTAAAATCCATGCCAGCAAGGCTGGGATATTCCAGCGAGCCCCTCTGTGACACACACACACACAATGAAGATGGCCCAAGCATGCGTATAAGTAGACCCTTAGGAGCCTCCTGCATGTTCCATTGAACACACCTGAGGAGTAGAGATAAGGGCTGCAGGCAAGTCTGCTTACACTGCCCAGGGTCCGAGCACAGAGTCAGACTCTGGGGTCCCAGCACAGGGGTCCCAGCACAGAGTCAGAGTGTGGGGTCCGAGTGCAGAGTCAGAGTGTGGGGTCCGAGCACAGGGGTCCCAGCACAGAGTCAGAGTGTGGGGTCCGAGCGCAGAGTCAGAGTGTGGGGTCCGAGCGCAGAATCAGAATGTGGGGTCCGAGCACAGGGGTCCCAGCACAGAGTCAGAGTGTGGGGTCCGAGCACAGGGGTCCCAGGACAGAGTCAGAGTGTGGGGTCCGAGCACAGGGGTCCAAGCACAGAGTCAGAGTGTGGGGTCCGAGCACAGGGATCCGAGCGCAGTCAGAGTGTGGGGTCCGAGCGCAGAGTCAGACTGTGGGGTCCGAGCGCAGAATCAGAATGTGGGGTCCGAGTACAGGGGTCCCAGCACAGAGTCAGAGTGTGGGGTCCGAGCACAGGGGTCCCAGCACAGAGTCAGAGTGTGGGGTCCGAGCACAGGGGTCCCAGCACAGAGTCAGAGTGTGGGGTCCGAGCACAGGGGTCCCAGAACAGAGTCAGAGTGTGGGGTCCGAGCACAAGGGTCCCAGCACAGAGTCAGACTGTGGGGTCTGAGCGCAGAGTCAGAGTGTGGGGTCCGAGCACAGGGGTCCCAGCACAGAGTCAGAGTGTGGGGTCCGAGCACAGGGGTCCCAGAACAGAGTCAGAGTGTGGGGTCCGAGCACAAGGGTCCCAGCACAGAGTCAGAGTGTGGGGTCCGAGCACAGGGATCCGAGCGCAGTCAGAGTGTGAGGCCTCAGCGCAGAGTCAGGGTGTGGGGTCTGAGTGCAGAGTCAGAGTGTGGGGTCCGAGCACAGGGGTCCAAGCACAGAGTCAGAGTGTGGGGTCCGAGCACAGGGATCCGAGCGCAGTCAGAGTGTGGGGTCCGAGCGCAGAGTCAGACTGTGGGGTCCGAGCGCAGAATCAGAATGTGGGGTCCGAGCACAGGGGTCCCAGCACAGAGTCAGACTGTGGGGTCTGAGCGCAGAGTCAGAGTGTGGGGTCCCAGCACAGGGGTCCCAGCATAGAGTCAGACTGTGGGGTCTGAGCGCAGAGTCAGAGTGTGGGGTCCGAGCACAGGGGTCCCAGCACAGAGTCAGAGTGTGGGGTCCGAGCACAGGGGTCCCAGCACAGAGTCAGAGTGTGGGGTCCGAGCACAGGGATCCGAGCGCAGTCAGAGTGTGAGGCCTCAGCGCAGAGTCAGGGTGTGGGGTCTGAGCGCAGAGTCAGACTGTGGGGTCCGAGCACAGGGGTCCCAGCACAGAGTCAGACCGTGGGGTCTGAGCGCAGAGTCAGAGTGTGGGGTCCCAGCACAGGGGTCCCAGCACAGAGTCAGACTGTGGGGTCTGAGCGCAGAGTCAGAGTGTGGGGTCCGAGCACAGGGGTCCCAGCACAGAGTCAGAGTGTGGGGTCCGAGCACAGGGGTCCCAGCACAGAGTCAGAGTGTGGGGTCCGAGCACAGGGGTCCCAGCACAGAGTCAGAGTGTGGGGTCCGAGCACAGGGATCCGAGCGCAGTCAGAGTGTGAGGCCTCAGCGCAGAGTCAGGGTGTGGGGTCCGAGCACAGGGGTCCAAGCACAGAGTCAGAGTGTGGGGTCCGAGCACAGGGGTCCCAGCACAGAGTCAGAGTGTGGGGTCCGAGCACAGGGGTCCCAGAACAGAGTCAGAGTGTGGGGTCCGAGCACAGGGGTCCCAGAACAGAGTCAGAGTGTGGGGTCCGAGCACAAGGGTCCCAGCACAGAGTCAGACCGTGGGGTCTGAGCGCAGAGTCAGAGTGTGGGGTCCCAGCACAGGGGTCCCAGCACAGAGTCAGACTGTGGGGTCTGAGCGCAGAGTCAGAGTGTGGGGTCCGAGCACAGGGGTCCCAGCACAGAGTCAGAGTGTGGGGTCCGAGCACAGGGGTCCCAGCACAGAGTCAGAGTGTGGGGTCCGAGCACAGGGGTCCCAGCACAGAGTCAGAGTGTGGGGTCCGAGCACAGGGATCCGAGCGCAGTCAGAGTGTGAGGCCTCAGCGCAGAGTCAGGGTGTGGGGTCCGAGCACAGGGGTCCAAGCACAGAGTCAGAGTGTGGGGTCCGAGCACAGGGGTCCCAGCACAGAGTCACAGTGTGGGGTCCGAGCACAGGGGTCCCAGAACAGAGTCAGAGTGTGGGGTCCGAGCACAAGGGTCCCAGCACAGAGTCAGACCGTGGGGTCTGAGCGCAGAGTCAGAGTGTGGGGTCCTAGCACAGGGGTCCCAGCACAGAGTCAGACTGTGGGGTCTGAGCGCAGAGTCAGAGTGTGGGGTCCGAGCACAGGGGTCCCAGCACAGAGTCAGAGTGTGGGGTCCGAGCACAGGGGTCCCAGCACAGAGTCAGAGTGTGGGGTCCGAGCACAGTGGTCACAGCACAGAGTCAGAGTGTGGGGTCCGAGCACAGGGGTCCAAGCACAGAGTCAGAGTGTGGGGTCCGAGCACAGGGATCCGAGCGCAGTCAGAGTGTGAGGCCTCAGCGCAGAGTCAGGGTGTGGGGTCTGAGCGCAGAGTCAGAGTGTGGGGTCCGAGCACAGGGGTCCAAGCACAGAGTCAGAGTGTGGGGTCCGAGCACAGGGATCCGAGCGCAGTCAGAGTGTGGGGTCCGAGCGCAGAGTCAAACTGTGGGGTCCGAGCGCAGAATCAGAATGTGGGGTCCGAGCACAGTGGTCCCAGCACAGAGTCAGAGTGTGGGGTCCGAGCACAGGGGTCCCAGCACAGAGTCAGAGTGTGGGGTCCGAGCACAGGGGTCCCAGCACAGAGTCAGAGTGTGGGGTCCGAGCACAGGGGTCCCAGAACAGAGTCAGAGTGTGCGGTCCGAGCACCGTGGTCACAGCACAGAGTCAGAGTGTGGGGTCCGAGCACAGGGGTCCAAGCACAGAGTCAGAGTGTGGGGTCCGAGCACAAGGATCCGAGCGCAGTCAGAGTGTGAGGCCTCAGCGCAGAGTCAGGGTGTGGGGTCTGAGCGCAGAGTCAGACTGTGGGGTCCGAGCGCAGAATCAGAATGTGGGGTCCGAGCACAGGGGTCCCAGCACAGAGTCAGAGTGTGGGGTCCGAGCACAGGGGTCCCAGCACAGAGTCAGAGTGTGGGGTCCGAGCACAGTGGTCACAGCACAGAGTCAGAGTGTGGGGTCCGAGCACAGGGGTCCAAGCACAGAGTCAGAGTGTGGGGTCCGAGCACAGGGATCCGAGCGCAGTCAGAGTGTGAGGCCTCAGCGCAGAGTCAGGGTGTGGGGTCTGAGCGCAGAGTCAGAGTGTGGGGTCCGAGCACAGGGGTCCAAGCACAGAGTCAGAGTGTGGGGTCCGAGCACAGGGATCCGAGCGCAGTCAGAGTGTGGGGTCCGAGCGCAGAGTCAGACTGTGGGGTCCGAGCGCAGAATCAGAATGTGCGGTCCGAGCACAGGGGTCCCAGCACAGAGTCAGACTGTGGGGTCTGAGCGCAGAGTCAGAGTGTGGGGTCCCAGCACAGGGGTCCCAGCACAGAGTCAGACTGTGGGGTCTGAGCGCAGAGTCAGAGTGTGGGGTCCGAGCACAGGGGTCCCAGCACAGAGTCAGAGTGTGGGGTCCGAGCACAGGGATCCGAGCGCTGTCAGAGTGTGAGGCCTCAGCGCAGAGTCAGGGTGTGGGGTCTGAGCGCAGAGTCAGACTGTGGGGTCCGAGCACAGGGGTCCGAGCACAGAGTCAGAGTGTGGGGTCCGAGCACAGGGGTCCCAGCACAGAGTCAGAGTGTGGGGTCCGAGCACAGGGGTTCCAGCACAGAGTCAGACTGTGGGGTCTGAGCGCAGAGTCAGAGTGTGGGGTCCCAGCACAGGGGTCCCAGCACAGAGTCAGACTGTGGGGTCTGAGCGCAGAGTCAGAGTGTGGGGTCCGAGCACAGGGGTCCCAGCACAGAGTCAGAGTGTGGGGTCCGAGCACAGGGGTCCCAGCACAGAGTCAGAGTGTGGGGTCCGAGCACAGTGGTCACAGCACAGAGTCAGAGTGTGGGGTCCGAGCACAGGGGTCCAAGCACAGAGTCAGAGTGTGGGGTCCGAGCACAGGGATCCGAGCGCAGTCAGAGTGTGAGGCCTCAGCGCAGAGTCAGGGTGTGGGGTCTGAGCGCAGAGTCAGAGTGTGGGGTCCGAGCACAGGGGTCCAAGCACAGAGTCAGAGTGTGGGGTCCGAGCACAGGGATCCGAGCGCAGTCAGAGTGTGGGGTCCGAGCGCAGAGTCAGACTGTGGGGTCCGAGCGCAGAATCAGAATGTGGGGTCCGAGCACAGGGGTCCCAGCACAGAGTCAGACTGTGGGGTCTGAGCGCAGAGTCAGAGTGTGGGGTCCCAGCACAGGGGTCCCAGCACAGAGTCAGACTGTGGGGTCTGAGCGCAGAGTCAGAGTGTGGGGTCCGAGCACAGGGGTCCCAGCACAGAGTCAGAGTGTGGGGTCCGAGCACAGGGATCCGAGCGCTGTCAGAGTGTGAGGCCTCAGCGCAGAGTCAGGGTGTGGGGTCTGAGCGCAGAGTCAGACTGTGGGGTCCGAGCACAGGGGTCCGAGCACAGAGTCAGAGTGTGGGGTCCGAGCACAGGGGTCCCAGCACAGAGTCAGAGTGTGGGGTCCGAGCACAGGGGTCCCAGCACAGAGTCAGACTGTGGGGTCTGAGCGCAGAGTCAGAGTGTGGGGTCCCAGCACAGGGGTCCCAGCACAGAGTCAGACTGTGGGGTCTGAGCGCAGAGTCAGAGTGTGGGGTCCGAGCACAGGGGTCCCAGCACAGAGTCAGAGTGTGGGGTCCGAGCACAGGGGTCCCAGCACAGAGTCAGAGTGTGGGGTCCGAGCACAGGGATCCGAGCGCAGTCAGAGTGTGAGGCCTCAGCGCAGAGTCAGGGTGTGGGGGCTGAGCGCAGAGTCAGACTGTGGGGTCCGAGCACAGGGGTCCAAGCACAGAGTCAGAGTGTGGGGTCCGAGCACAGGGGTCCCAGCACAGAGTCAGAGTGTGGGGTCCGAGCACAGGGGTCCCAGAACAGAGTCAGAGTGTGGGGTCCGAGCACAAGGGTCCCAGCACAGAGTCAGACCGTGGGGTCTGAACGCAGAGTCAGAGTGTGGGGTCCCAGCACAGGGGTCCCAGCACAGAGTCAGACTGTGGGGTCTGAGCGCAGAGTCAGAGTGTGGGGTCCGAGCACAGGGGTCCCAGCACAGAGTCAGAGTGTGGGGTCCGAGCACAGGGGTCCCAGCACAGAGTCAGAGTGTGGGGTCCGAGCACAGGGGTCCCAGCACAGAGTCAGAGTGTGGGGTCCGAGCACAGGGATCCGAGCGCAGTCAGAGTGTGAGGCCTCAGCGCAGAGTCAGGGTGTGGGGTCTGAGCGCAGAGTCAGAGTGTGGGGTCCGAGCACAGGGGTCCAAGCACAGAGTCAGAGTGTGGGGTCCGAGCACAGGGGTCCCAGCACAGAGTCAGAGTGTGGGGTCCGAGCACAGGGGTCCCAGAACAGAGTCAGAGTGTGGGGTCTGAGCGCAGAGTCAGAGTGTGGGGTCCTAGCACAGGGGTCCCAGCACAGAGTCAGACTGTGGGGTCTGAGCGCAGAGTCAGAGTGTGGGGTCCGAGCACAGGGGTCCCAGCACAGAGTCAGAGTGTGGGGTCCGAGCACAGTGGTCACAGCACAGAGTCAGAGTGTGGGGTCCGAGCACAGGGGTCCAAGCACAGAGTCAGAGTGTGGGGTCCGAGCACAGGGATCCGAGCGCAGTCAGAGTGTGAGGCCTCAGCGCAGAGTCAGGGTGTGGGGTCTGAGCGCAGAGTCAGAGTGTGGGGTCCGAGCACAGGGGTCCAAGCACAGAGTCAGAGTGTGGGGTCCGAGCACAGGGATCCGAGCGCAGTCAGAGTGTGGGGTCCGAGCGCAGAGTCAGACTGTGGGGTCCGAGCGCAGAATCAGAATGTGGGGTCCGAGCACAGGGGTCCCAGCACAGAGTCAGACTGTGGGGTCTGAGCGCAGAGTCAGAGTGTGGGGTCCCAGCACAGGGGTCCCAGCACAGAGTCAGACTGTGGGGTCTGAGCGCAGAGTCAGAGTGTGGGGTCCGAGCACAGGGGTCCCAGCACAGAGTCAGAGTGTGGGGTCCGAGCACAGGGATCCGAGCGCTGTCAGAGTGTGAGGCCTCAGCGCAGAGTCAGGGTGTGGGGTCTGAGCGCAGAGTCAGACTGTGGGGTCCGAGCACAGGGGTCCGAGCACAGAGTCAGAGTGTGGGGTCCGAGCACAGGGGTCCCAGCACAGAGTCAGAGTGTGGGGTCCGAGCACAGGGGTCCCAGCACAGAGTCAGACTGTGGGGTCTGAGCGCAGAGTCAGAGTGTGGGGTCCCAGCACAGGGGTCCCAGCACAGAGTCAGACTGTGGGGTCTGAGCGCAGAGTCAGAGTGTGGGGTCCGAGCACAGGGGTCCCAGCACAGAGTCAGAGTGTGGGGTCCGAGCACAGGGGTCCCAGCACAGAGTCAGAGTGTGGGGTCCGAGCACAGGGATCCGAGCGCAGTCAGAGTGTGAGGCCTCAGCGCAGAGTCAGGGTGTGGGGTCTGAGCGCAGAGTCAGACTGTGGGGTCCGAGCACAGGGGTCCAAGCACAGAGTCAGAGTGTGGGGTCCGAGCACAGGGGTCCCAGCACAGAGTCAGAGTGTGGGGTCCGAGCACAGGGGTCCCAGAACAGAGTCAGAGTGTGGGGTCCGAGCACAAGGGTCCCAGCACAGAGTCAGACCGTGGGGTCTGAACGCAGAGTCAGAGTGTGGGGTCCCAGCACAGGGGTCCCAGCACAGAGTCAGACTGTGGGGTCTGAGCGCAGAGTCAGAGTGTGGGGTCCGAGCACAGGGGTCCCAGCACAGAGTCAGAGTGTGGGGTCCGAGCACAGGGGTCCCAGCACAGAGTCAGAGTGTGGGGTCCGAGCACAGGGGTCCCAGCACAGAGTCAGAGTGTGGGGTCCGAGCACAGGGATCCGAGCGCAGTCAGAGTGTGAGGCCTCAGCGCAGAGTCAGGGTGTGGGGTCTGAGCGCAGAGTCAGAGTGTGGGGTCCGAGCACAGGGGTCCAAGCACAGAGTCAGAGTGTGGGGTCCGAGCACAGGGGTCCCAGCACAGAGTCAGAGTGTGGGGTCCGAGCACAGGGGTCCCAGAACAGAGTCAGAGTGTGGGGTCTGAGCGCAGAGTCAGAGTGTGGGGTCCTAGCACAGGGGTCCCAGCACAGAGTCAGACTGTGGGGTCTGAGCGCAGAGTCAGAGTGTGGGGTCCGAGCACAGGGGTCCCAGCACAGAGTCAGAGTGTGGGGTCCGAGCACAGTGGTCACAGCACAGAGTCAGAGTGTGGGGTCGGAGCACAGGGGTCCAAGCACAGAGTCAGAGTGTGGGGACCGAGCACAGGGATCCGAGCGCAGTCAGAGTGTGAGGCCTCAGCGCAGAGTCAGGGTGTGGGGTCTGAGCGCAGAGTCAGAGTGTGGGGTCCGAGCACAGGGGTCCAAGCACAGAGTCAGAGTGTGGGGTCCGAGCACAGGGATCCGAGCACAGTCAGAGTGTGGGGTCCGAGCGCAGAGTCAAACTGTGGGGTCCGAGCGCAGAATCAGAATGTGGGGTCCGAGCACAGTGGTCCCAGCACAGAGTCAGAGTGTGGGGTCCGAGCACAGGGGTCCCAGCAAAGAGTCAGAGTGTGGGGTCCGAGCACAGGGGTCCCAGCACAGAGTCAGAGTGTGGGGTCCGAGCACAGGGGTCCCATAACAGAGTCAGAGTGTGGGGTCCGAGCACCGTGGTCACAGCACAGAGTCAGAGTGTGGGGTCCGAGCACAGGGGTCCAAGCACAGAGTCAGAGTGTGGGGTCCGAGCACAAGGATCCGAGCGCAGTCAGAGTGTGAGGCCTCAGCGCAGAGTCAGGGTGTGGGGTCTGAGCGCAGAGTCAGACTGTGGGGTCCGAGCGCAGAATCAGAATGTGGGGTCCGAGCACAGGGGTCCCAGCACAGAGTCAGAGTGTGGGGTCCGAGCACAGGGGTCCCAGCACAGAGTCAGAGTGTGGGGTCCGAGCACAGGGGTCCCAGCACAGAGTCAGAGTGTGGGGTCCGAGCACAGGTGTCCCAGAACAGAGTCAGAGTGTGGGGTCCGAGCACCGTGGTCACAGCACAGAGTCAGAGTGTGGGGTCCGAGCACAGGGGTCCAAGCACAGAGTCAGAGTGTGGGGTCCGAGCACAGGGATCCGAGCGCAGTCAGAGTGTGAGGCCTCAGCGCAGAATCAGAATGTGGGGTCCAAGCACAGGGGTCCCAGCACAGAGTCAGAGTTTGGGGTCCGAGCACAGGGGTCCCAGCACAGTGTCAGAGTGTGGGGTCCGAGCACAGGGGTCCCAGCACAGAGTCAGAGTGTGGGGTCCGAGCACAGTGGTCCCAGCACAGAGTCAGAGTGTGGGGTCCGAGCACAGGGGTCCAAGCACAGAGTCAGAGTGTGGGTCCGAGCACAGGGATCCGAGCGCAGTCAGAGTGTGGGGTCCGAGCGCAGAATCAGAATGTGGGGTCCGAGCACAGGGGTCCCAGCACAGAGTCAGAGTGTGGGGTCCGAGCACAGGGGTCCCAGCACAGAGTCAGAGTGTGGGGTCCGAGCACAGGGGTCCCAGCACAGAGTCAGAGTGTGGGGTCCGAGCACAGGGGTCCCAGAACAGAGTCAGAGTGTGGGGTCCGAGCACAAGGGTCCCAGCACAGAGTCAGACTGTGGGGTCTGAGCGCAGAGTCAGAGTGTGGGGTCCCAGCACAGGGGTCCCAGCACAGAGTCAGACTGTGGGGTCTGAGCACAGAGTCAGAGTGTGGGGTCCGAGCACAGGGGTCCCAGCACAGAGTCAGAGTGTGGGGTCCGAGCATAGTGGTCACAGCACAGAGTCAGAGTGTGGGGTCCGAGCACAGGGGTCCAAGCACAGAGTCAGATTGTGGGGTCCGAGCACAGGGATCCGAGCGCAGTCAGAGTGTGAGGCCTCAGCGCAGAGTCAGGGTGTGGGGTCTGAGCGCAGAGTCAGAGTGTGGGGTCCGAGCACAGGGGTCCCAGCACAGTGTCAAAGTGTGGGGTCCGAGCACAGGGGTCCCAGCACAGAGTCAGAGTGTGGGGTCCGAGCACAGTGGTCCCAGCACAGAGTCAGAGTGTGGGGTCCGAGCACAGGGGTCCAAGCACAGAGTCAGAGTGTGGGGTCCGAGCACAGGGATCCGAGCGCAGTCAGAGTGTGGGGTCCGAGCGCAGAGTCAGACTGTGGGGTCCGAGCGCAGAATCAGAATGTGGGGTCCGAGCACAGGGGTCCCAGCACAGAGTCAGAGTGTGGGGTCCGAGCACAGGGGTCCCAGCACAGAGTCAGAGTGTGGGGTCCGAGCACAGGGGTCCCAGCACAGAGTCAGAGTGTGGGGTCCGAGCACAGGGGTCCCAGAACAGAGTCAGAGTGTGGGGTCCGAGCACAAGGGTCCCAGCACAGAGTCAGACTGTGGGGTCTGAGCGCAGAGTCAGAGTGTGGGGTCCCAGCACAGGGGTCCCAGCACAGAGTCAGACTGTGGGGTCTGAGCGCAGAGTCAGAGTGTGGGGTCCGAGCACAGGGGTCCCAGCACAGAGTCAGAGTGTGGGGTCCGAGCACAGTGGTCACAGCACAGAGTCAGAGTGTGGGGTCCGAGCACAGGGGTCCAAGCACAGAGTTAGAGTGTGGGGTCCGAGCACAGGGATCCGAGCGCAGTCAGAGTGTGAGGCCTCAGCGCAGAGTCAGGGTTTGGGGTCTGAGCGCAGAGTCAGAGTGTGGGGTCCGAGCACAGGGGTCCCAGCACAGTGTCAGAGTGTGGGGTCCGAGCACAGGGGTCCCAGCACAGAGTCAGAGTGTGGGGTCCGAGCACAGTGGTCACAGCACAGAGTCAGAGTGTGGGGTCCGAGCACAGGGGTCCAAGCACAGAGTCAGAGTGTGGGGTCCGAGCCCAGGGGTCCGAGCGCAGTCAGAGTGTGAGGCCTCAGCGCAGAGTCAGGGTGTGGGGTCTGAGCGCAGTATTAGCCACATGCCCTAGGGGGCATCTCCACTGATATGATGACTGACGTTGTGAGTGTGAGGATGGGGCCTTCCTGACGGAGAAAAAAACAGGCATACCAGAGCCAGCAGTGAGATATAGATCATGCTCAGCAACTACAATAACCGGTGGAGGAACGACGTTCAACTGCAGAGTTTAAACCGTCACAGAGATCTGCACAGATTGGGAAACATCAGGAGAAAGAGATGGTACCGGTTAGCATGTGCTCCTTAGTCAGAATCCAAGGTGCATTTCTCAAGATGAACGATTTGCAGGACGCATTAAGAAACAAACACTTTTAATTATCGATTCACAGTGTCATGCAGTGACACAGCTGAAACCATTGTTCTCTGTTCTTATAGGCTGTTATATTATTTTACAATTTAAAATGATCATTGCAATCTTACTACTTAATTAAAAAAGGACCCAGGAAGTACATTATCCTGGTAGTTATTACTATAAAAAGAAGAGGGAAAATGTGGAAAATATGATGGCATGGAGTATTGGCCAAAGCTATATCATTCAAATCATTTTCACATATTTTGTCATCATCATTAAAGATACAAATCCTGTATTTTCACACACGTGCGCGGCTAGTCCGCCACAAATGGCCGTGTTCCTGCACACTGACATACTGGGGTATGTCATTTCCTACGGCAAATGAAGGACAATTCATTCACATTCCGTTTATGAGATGCTCTTATCCAAGGTGATGTAACCAGGGTCAGACAGTCCCTATAGTGACTGAGGGTGAAGGGCCTCATGGACACAGCATAGATAGATAGATAGATAGATAGATAGATAGATAGATAGATAGATAGATAGATAGATAGATAGATAGATAGATAGATAGATAGATAGATAGATAGATAGATAGATAGATAGATAGATAGATAGATAGATAGATAGATTGATTGATTGATTGATTGATTGATTGATTGATTTGCTTGCCACCATCACTAACACACAGTCCTGGAGCCTCACAGACTACCGCCTTGCTGTTTGCACCCAGTAGCCAATCAAATCCAAGACAAATCACTCAAGATACAGATCATTAAAATGCATCACATTGGATTGCAGAGCACATTTTCTTTTGTCTACAAACTAGAAGAGCTGAATGTTGGTTACTGTACCAATATTGAAAGAGTATTGTGTGTGTTCAGGGGGGATCGGGGGCTTCGGGGTTGATTTGGTCCCTACCAACGTAAAAATCAAACTTCCCTCTTTGCTGATTACACATGGCAGTCAAATCCAAGCTGGTTTTCTTTGTCTATGACGCAGATTTTTGAAAGACACCTCAGCACACCAATCCAGCGAGCTCCCATATCTCTGCACATTTTTATTTAGTTGTGCACTTGAGAATAATGCATCCTGCATCTGAGTCTTAAAGCACTGATTTAGCAGCATCCCTGCCTGTAAATCATTATACATAATGATTTATTTGCATCCTGGGGGTCACGTCTCAAAAAAAAATCCTAACACACACACCACACACACGGCCTAGATCAGTGTTTGACAGATGGGATGACCACCGAACGGATTCATTAGCAGAAAGAGTAGAAGATGTGGAAGAGTCAAGCAAGCACCAGCATGCTGCGAGTGTGACGCGTTCCGCATAACAATGGAGATCTGCTTCAGGACACAGAGGTCGGTCTGTATCTTCATTAGCATCGCATGATCCCTTTCTAAAGACATTTGACAAAGTCAGTAAAGTAGCTGATCATTGTTCATGCATCACATTAAGGCCAGTGATGTTGCTTGGAACTATTGAGGCTTTCAAGCTTCGGGGCTTTGGGTTCAATTCTTACCCTAAGCTGCTTCTGTGTGGAGTCTGCACTTTCTCCCCTGGTCCAATCACACGTGTTGTAAGTCAGCTGGTGTTTGTAAAGGACCATTTCAGAGTGTGTCATGATAGGCTGGCAGAAAGCTGCTCCAGAAAACTATTCCTCGAAAAACTCTAAAAAAAAAAAAAAAATCACTTCACACCATTAGGCCTGGTCATTAGCGCTCACAGTCTATTAATTACAGTTCAGCATCTCGAGGTTAGAAAACAAAGTCAGGAGATAAAGATATATAACATAAAAACCAAGTATAACTTTAAAATATTCCAGCTAAAGCTCAGTAAGTAATTGCGTATATGTTATGTTTGCAAAGAACCTCAAGAACCTCAAGCCTCCTCACTCATTGATAGCTATACGCCCCCCCCCTCCATTTTAATCATGCGTTACTGTGGGGAGTGTAATTTCCTCTGCTGCCATACAGGATGGCAGGACACTCCCACACATCTGCAGAACATTGCCAGCGTTGCTGCTGGATGTGGCTGGTCCTGCCCAGCATGCACTGAGGCACTGTGGGGGGGTAGATGGGGAGGGTTGGGACTGGGGGGTTCCCTGACTGCAATAAAACACGGTTTGTAGAGTCTGACTCACAGAAGAGGATCTCACAGGATCCATTAGCTGAAGTTACGCTGCGGTGCCGCCATTCTGGGATTTCATTCTGCCGATAATTAATTTCTCGTTAGCCTGATTTGTATTCTGCGCGGCTAACCTGCGCTCTGCTGTGGGACGATTTATTGACACGGGCTGGAGAAAAACATAAAGCTGTCTGGGGTGACCCCCGCCACACACAGGAAGCTGGCTTGGCGAAAGCTGCGGACCCACAAATCAAAAGCAAGCCAAACAACAGCTGGATTTTAAAAATGTTCTAAGAAGCAGAGTGACACAGGGTGCCCCACAGCAAAAGAGCTGATTAAGACTGTACATTTTGTTGTGATTTTAACAGTTTACAATATCAGCCCGAAGGTCATTAGCATGTTACATGTACCATTGAGTATGAGAACATCTCTCAGGCTGCAACTGAAACCATCTGACTTGGGGATTCGACAGTGAGAAACTGTTTCATTTGTTAGGCTTCCTTCTTTGGACTCGAAGGGAACAGGTGGTACTGAGCTAAATCAACACACACAAATCTAGGTTTATGGAGAAAGAGCAGAGTTATGTAAGGCTGTCAGGTTTATAGGGCTTGGGGGGGTAGCGTCTGATATCCAGGCTACTGCATTGTGAAAAAAAAAGATCACACCAGAGGAGAGGTGGGACTAATGAGCACCGGTAACATGATGTTCACAGGAAGCACCACCCCCAAATGTATTTGATAAATGGTACGACCCTCCTGCTAAAAATATCTACTAGATAGGTACAGAAAGTCTCAGTTGGGAGTCTCAGCTAGGAGTCTCAACTAGGAGTCTCAACTAGGAGTCTGGGATTGTGATTAAAAACGTTTTGATAATGACCAACTAACATTCTCTCAAGGACATCACCAAATACCCGAAACAAAGGCACAGGAAGATGAAATAAGCTATTAGAAATGTCTGACACAAAAGCATGCCAATGTTTTTTTTGTTTGTATCATGGACCTTGGAGTTTAAACACATTGTTTGGAAGGTTTAGAGGTGTGTCAGGAGGTCTAAAGCTCTTCATGCTGAGGTTAGTGCACTGCTGTGACAAATGCATTATTGACTTACCTTGCATTTTCTGTTTAACTCTCAAAAAGTTTCTCCCCCACCAGCCTGCTTGATTAAGTGTCGATCTATGGCGGGTCGAAGGCCAGCTCTAAATCAAAGAGCGCTGGAAAGTCGCGGCCAGCTGGACCGTAAAGTACCGCCACCTCCATTTCATCTTCTGGGCTTGGAGTGCGGAGGAGTTTGAGGTGCACCTTACCAAACGCACTGATGGTAGTGCAGAGTCCATTTTTATTTCAGAACAAATGCCACTGTGTCCATTATTTATGTTGAATTGCTAAGCAGACCTTTGTGCTGAAAGTTCCTCCCACAGATTACCATATCCATGTTCTTTCAGAGGATGTTTCACTGAAGATATTCGACTTGAGGATCAAACCATTTGAAATCTTCGCTCTTTTCTTACAGCTGTACATCGAAAGCCTCAGTACCCGCAGCTGTCCAAGATTTCCACGCTAACAAATGTAGTTCAATTAAACAGGCTGTTCATTCATTTTCCAAACCAGTCCGAGATCATGGCGCCCATCTCAGAGCAAAGGTGCACCCTTGGTATGATGCCAGACCATCTCAAGACACATATGCTCACACATTAACACTCTATGGGAAATTTAAGGCCATGGCAGCGTTCACCTCCATTCAAACAACACATTGGGGATTGGGGGCCTCCTGTTGGCCATGAACTGTTACTACAGTGGCGGGGCATAAATTTCTGACCACTCCTGTAGTCACCTCACATTAAAATGACAAAAACGAAATATGGATTATTTTATTTTCTAAGCAAAACGTAGAAGAGTCAAGGTTCAGTGGCTCCCTGTAAAACTTCACTTTAGGGGCAATACTTGTATTGCAGACGTTGAGCTTAACAAACATGCCATTTCCTTGGGGGGGGGGGGGGCAAGGTGACTTTTTGACCAGGGAGAAAAAATAGATGGTAACTTACAAACTGCACTTACACAGATGGGGAGGCGGGAATGGAACCCACTCCTCCATTGTGGAGGTGGCAGGTGGCAGCCTTACCCACAGCATCACACCACACAGGGGTCCGGCGTCTCCAGCAGCGCGGCCTCGAGGACCATGACGTTACTGATGACAATCAGAAGGATCCATTACGTAACAACTGAGGGCAGTAGCGAAACTACAGAAGGACCCGGAAGCAATTCATGTGACATGGTTAAGAAAGCCGATGTGGAACAAGCCAGATGGAGGAGTGAAAGGGGGCCCTCTGAGGAGCCAGGGACCCCACTCGCCTGACACCCCCACTCCGCAAAGCTGCACGCCTTCCAAATCCATGGAGATGTAAAACTTGCTCGGTAAACGTTTACACATCCATTAAATGTGAAATATTCACAAAACTAAGACTGATTCGAAGAGCGATTATAGCTACTTTTGCCCTGACTGCAAGGGCAACAGGACTGGGATAAATAAAAAGGGTTTTAATCAGAAAACGGAGCAAACAGGCAGAAAGATGTCAATGGCAGAACTGGGGATACATACTGGAACGCGGACTGAAATACACAGGACTAATCACAACAATCAGAAAGAGCTGGTGAACACGGGGAATCCACATGGGGTAGATGAGGGGGCGTGGCACACAGGAGGGTCGGACGATCGGGGCATGACAGCTTTTACATTAAATATACGTATTGTTAAATGGCCTGATGGTTTTGAACAGGGTAGCAAGCAAACGTTCACATGCTGACAGGGTGTATTTCAGTGTGATATTAAGTGATTGTGCTACTGTGAGCTGAATAATCAGTGAGTTTGCAGACATTGGTAGTGGTATCATTGTCAATAAATGCTTAGGCAGACTGTGTTCAGACTGATGAATTTCAGAGCTGCACATCATTTAGACAGATCGATATTAACAGACGGCATAAACGGATGAGTAAGACTGCTCTGTCCCTAGAGCCTCTCCAGAAGTGAGGTGGCGCTAATTGCATCTGCTTCCCTTCTTCCTTTGCTCCTCTCCGCTGCTCCGCGGGGTCCATTATCATTCAGACCATCTTCACGTCCCAGGCAGGCGTCCAAAGAGTGCCTGTTTGTATATCCTATCATCCATTAATCTGAGCTGTTAGGACTGCACCATCTCCTGTTGCAATATGACTTGGTGACAAACGGCATCCCCCCCACCCCCCCAATATTCCCCTCCCCACAATTGGGAAGATAATTTATTGTCCCTTAAACCAAAAGTGATATAACAGGACGATTGTTTTGTAAATTCCTGATTGAATATCTGCTCTGGTGGGCGTCAATCTCTCACCACAGGTGTGGTTTGGATGAGGGACAGAAGATCAACGGTGGATGGAGGCTTGGGGGGCCCCCTGTTGGCCACAGTCACGACAATAAATATTAAATAACCACATTCTTTATGTAGGAGACGCTGAAGCAGCACGCATGCACTGTGATGGGCTGCCTTGTGCCCGTAGCCTCTGGGATAGGCTCTGGACTCTGTGACCCTGAATAGGACAAATGATAATAGATGCATTGATGAATAGATGGATGAAGCAGAATATACTGCTAACCGGCTAGCTAGCTACTATCTTCTGATTCTATTCGCTAGCTCTCTATTTAGGTTTTGAAACACCTGGGACAAGGGGGGTGGGCTATGTCACACATACCATGCTATGTTTTCACACGCAACCAACTATACTTTACTACAGCAGCACCATGGACTCTCTCAGGCACCAGATGAAGGGTTTAGCTTTCGCTTCTGAGATATCCATACCCTGCTTAGAGAAGGATAATCAAGTCTGGAGGCTCTTTTAAATAGATCTTCACTGCCTTGTGTAGTTCCAGATTCAGAGATGCTGGATGCCTTCACTCGGAAACAGAGAAAGGCTCAACGCTGTCCTGCCCGCATATCGTTCTCGCAGCCCCAGTATCGCTGCGCTCTGCTGCCACATAGTGGATTCTGCTGGCATTGACCTCCTCCGCACAGACCAACAGAGAACAAGAAAAGCAAAGCAGAAGCGGCAGGATCTCTGTTCTGTGCTGATTGGCGTATTTTCAAATGGAGGTGGACAAAATGAGCTTATCGCTACTAAACATAAACATAATTTCAGGTATGTTCCCCATATACTCCCAGCCAGAGTAGATTAATTATGGACTTTTCAAGTAAAAGCTGATTCACCAAAGCCTTGGGCAGTACAAGTAATATAGGGTAATCAACAAATTAGCAGAAGCACAATTGTAGTATATAATACACAAAGTCAAACACTATGAAAGCAATAATAACTACAGGAGGGTGATGATTACATGAAGGACGATCACAATGAAGACATGAGGCTGGCGACATAAGGGATGATGATTACATGAGGGTTATGACTATATGAGGGATGATGACGATGATGATGATGATTACATGAGGGTTATGATTACATGAGGGTTATGATTACATGAAGGATGCCTCTGCAGTCATGGTGGACTGGATGTAACAGCAGGGGTCCCCCTGATCATCAATGGCACTCGGATGTGTGAATGAATGATTTCTGTCTGACTTGTGCCTGACAGTGTGTTTTTGCACAAAATGCCATATTCAAACCCTCTGGCCCTGCATGGTCTCATGCTGGTAGATCCCATTAAACACAACATGAAGCCCGTTCCATATAGCATTGTATTTATTATTAAGCAGATGCTTTTTTACCAAGTGATATATTTCTGAGAAAACAAGGTCAATTAGTCCATGGCGCAATTGGGGGTTAAGGGCCTTGCTAAAGAGCCTACCAGTGAGCTGTGAACTAGCGACCATCCGATCATAAGTACAGCACCCTAACCCAACAAGCCATAGATCTGCCACCTCAGAGCATTCCTGTGCTTTGTCAGCATTCTGGGTACCATATAATACCAAATGGCATATCAGAGCTCAGGCGAGAGAGCAGCGAAGAGCACTTCATGGCTGGTCTGTGCCATCTGTAATGTACAGTATCATAGTTACACATCTGACTTTCTGAATGCTTAACACATAACAGTACAAAGCAGGCTGGGATTTAAAGGGGCGGAATAACTGCCAGAGAGGTGAGGTTTAAGTTATTAGGCTCTGAAGGCATCTATCGACCACGTCTGCTTATTATTAAGGAATACTTATATTTCCTGCGCTGTAATCACAAAAAAAAAAACGTTTCTGTACAGCATAGAGAAGTAACAAATAAACATCAC
Organism: Brienomyrus brachyistius; assembly: GCF_023856365.1. Lineage (NCBI taxonomy): Eukaryota > Metazoa > Chordata > Actinopteri > Osteoglossiformes > Mormyridae > Brienomyrus > Brienomyrus brachyistius. Next base: position 156,395 of record NW_026042336.1, on the reverse strand, counting down.
TTAATTTGATATTGATCAAATTCTCACATACAAAATGCAATTTATGCAGTGGTGCCGTAGCAGCATGTCTAAGAGCTGCCTGCTAGTTTCTCTGTTTGAGCACATAGGTATAGTTTAGGAGTCGGTTCTGACCATTTGTTCTGCTCCGCCTGAAGTCACCTGACCACAGCGTGAGTCTTTAAGGTGATATCCTCCATTTCCTCGGCTCACATAAGAATATAAAAAGAGATATAAAAAAAGGTTAGTTCCCTTAGTGAGATGGGCCGCGCATGGTGAATTTGACGAGCTCCTCTTGCACTCTGCTTCCGCCGAGGCTCCTTCACCTTTCTGCGTTAATTAAAGCGCCTCACAGCCCTCTCAGACGCCAGACGCGAGGCTAATTATCTCGCAGCCCCGCTCAGCTGCCAGCTTCATTTGAAGGCTAATGTCCCCTGACTCCTGTCTGCCCGACCTTCTCGCACTCTGGCACGTCTTCCTTATCATCTCAGCGGCTCCCGCATCTTGAGTTCTCCCCCTGGTGTGTGGGGGTGACTGGCGCCGTGTCTGCATGATCGACAGCACTGCTCAGCGCTCATGCCCTCATCGTCGCCCCCTAGAGGTCAAAGGCTGTGGTACTGTTACACTAATGATGAGGGTAACTGATGCCATGTCTCGCTCTTTGGACCTGGAAATAAACAATGGCATGCCTGAGACTTCATGCCCACACAAGCTCCCCCAGGAGGCTGGCCGTGTCCCTGCTGTGGTAATGACAAGGGAAAACGTGAGTGATGCATGTTTAGGCCGGCAGCCAGGCCTTTGAAATTACCACAATTGGCCTGTAGCTGCCCTTCATTTAACACAATGTCTGCCAGTAATGGTGTTTATGGACCAATTAGAAGGTTAATTCCCCTGAGGATGCTATAGTTAATGCCTGAAGTCTATTGACAGGAAACGGCTCACTTTTCAGGGCTTCTTTCTGTGTAAGTCTAAAGTTCAGGCATTCATACATCTCTCTGTTGTATTGTTTGTGTTACAAATTTGGACAAATTAATGAGCCAGTAACAAATATTTATCCATCTAAAGGCAGCAGAGCCTGCTCAATAACCATGAAGCTTAATGCTCAGCTACCTCTGACAAACTAGCTTCACAAATATGTCACCTGTGAACTGTTTCTAATGGAGGGTTACGCAAACTCTACAGGTCTTCACGAGTCAGTCTCCACACGTGACAGGCTGAACAAAGGCTGAGCATTGACATAAGACCTGGAATTTTCCTTGTGTTTTTCTCATTACGGAGTTTTTCTTATAATATTTGCAGTGTATTTTCAAGTTAAACATTAATACCCACGTCAGTCGCCCCTTTTACACACCTTTTGCTCAAATCTCGTTACTGTAGCAGATTGAATATAAAATCTGAATAACTATAAGCTCTATAAAGTGCTGGTGAAATAATCTTGTGTCGGCTTGCGTCTGTCTGCATTTGGGGTCGGCACCACCGGGCGCAAGTCAACCTGGGCGTATCTCGATATAGGAGCTGTCCATCACATTACTGTATTCATACTGTATTACAAGTTAGATATGGACTGGGCGTCATTATACGGCTGGCAGTGCTGCCCATTCTCCTGCTCCTGTTATACTAAGCGATACACCTGCTGACCTACGTTCACATCTCTCAATCTACATATACTAATCACTATGGGCCTCAGATTGAAATGCCATTGAATGTGGCTCGATCAGGTGTAACTTGACATAAGAGTGTACTGAACATGTAATATTCCGCTGGTCCATGTTACTGTACTACGTAATCACAGGGTTGCTGGTTCAAATCCCCGCAATGGATGAGTGATTTCATAGTTGGGCCCTTGAGCATGGCCCTAACATCTACAGTACATTCATGTGAAAAAATTAGCTTTAATATTTAGTTCTTTATTAAGAAATATCAACATATCAGTATTAAATCTTCTTTTGAATTATATCTGGAGATACACATGATGGAATTGCATCATCTATGCAAACACAAGAAATATGTGAATTTGTTTCTTGTTTTTGCATAGCTGATGTAATTACATCACCTTTATCTACAGATATAATTTGAAAGGAGATTTAATATTGATAATTTGATATCTAATACTTTGATTATTTGAGAATTAAATATTCAATAGGGTGCCCTATTTTTTTCACATGGCTGTATATATCTAATCGTAAATCATGTTCTCAATGGTGTGTATTATATTGGGACATCTTGTCGTGACGGCTGTATACACAATTTTACAGATAAAAACTGTACTAAGGACACATTATGGTTGGAATGTTTGAAATATGGATTTGGAATGTAGATAATCGTAAGATGCAGTTGTCTGCATTGTCAGATCCTCCAGGTGCCTTAAACAATGGGAATGAATAAAGTCACTTCTGATGTATGACGGAGATGAGGGTGATTTCTTTCTCCTTTTAAGCTCCAGCAAACACACAGCCGATGTGTTTGTGCCCCAGGCTGTCTGTTGCCACGCCTCCCTGCTGTCCGACTGCTGGATGCTTTTAAGCCCAGCATATAAATGTCAAAACACACTACAGATCCTAGCAGAATAACCGCCGATGTGCTGCACGCCTTGTCATGCTCTTTGCATAGATGGGGCCGCTGATTATGCTGTATGAGACATCGTTACGGTAAATTGGCTCATGGTCTCAGCGGTGGTGTGAGGCTCAGCAGGTCTGTGCACTGCGTCCATGACAAAGTTATTGGTCCAAATCCCAGAGTTGGCAGTGGGGTTTTACCATTGGGTCCCTGATCAAGGCCCCTAACCCCCCAGTTGCTCTCGGGACTGGCTGACCCTGCTTCCTCAAACATGCATGCTGCTTTGTGCAAACATATCTGCTAAATAAATGAAATATACTCACTGTGGTTTTCTGTAGGGGGAGAGAGAAGGGAATTGCCAGACTTTCCAGTGCCTGACTGATACTCTGCTCTAACTTCACCCACCTAACAGTAAATTACACCAGATACTGCATTTCTTCTTCATGCAGCATCACAGATACAAATTCTAAAGTGCCTGCTATGCACATTCTTTTGCAAAAAATACACACGAGATGTGTATGTGATCTTATATAGTATACAGGGGCTGAGATGTTATTTTTACCCCCACACTCCCCCCTGCCCCCCCCCCAAGATGTTTTACAAACTAAATAAGTAGCTAGAAAGTAGAGCCAGAAGACACTAGCTAGCTGGTTAGGGGAACATGTTGCTTCAGTACCTTCTAAATACGGAATACCTTTACTTAATTAATGTAGTGAGTATTTGTGGCCAACAGGGGGCCCCCAAGTCTCCATCCTCTGGGAATCCTATGTACCCCATTCGAACTACACCTCCGGCGAGAGAGCGACACACAACAGAGCAGAAGGTCAATCAGGAATTCACAAAACTGCTAAAACAACTGCCTTGTTCTCTCACTTGTGGTTTCAGGAACAACGAATTATCTTCCCAGCCGCAGGGGGAGCTGTAGTGTATTGACTGTTTGTGGCGACTGGGGGCCCCCAAACCTCAGGGCCCCACAGAAACATGTGGCTCGACTGGTGGTAAATACTGTCGTTACTTATATACCATTTATGAGTCTGTTGCATTGCTGAAAGCAATACAAATTAAAACATACCAGTAAAAACTGGGCGATCAGTAAATATATACAGAGAAAACGGCAGGTGAAGTGAATCAGTAAATAAAGGTAAGGAGCAGACAGACGGCTGAGAGGCTGTGCGCGATGGAGGATCCGTGTTTACTGCCTGAGGATGACCTTTGTGTTTGCACAGTGAGCAAGCAGGATGGCTGAGAATGAAATACAGGGTTGTGCTTAATAGCTGTTTAGTGAAACGTTCATGCTTAAGAAGATGATTTAGTTTGCATGCATTATGAACATGGCGCCACCCAAAGGCCTGTTTGGTTTAGCATTATTGCCCATCTATCTTCCTGCTGGTTTTCTTAATCAAGGCCTTTTTTTGAGGGGTGGGGGGGGGGGGGGGGTACCGCAGACTTGAGTTCTTGTATTTGTATCACCACACATCACCATGACAGGATAATGGACAAGGAGCCACTGGAAGAAGTTACCGTGGGATGCAACACTGAATTCTGTGATGTTTGAAGTCGTGGAAGATTTACTCACAGTGTTAAGTTTGGCTCTACGGTATTATGACAGCTAAAGAGACACATTGCTAATCTGGGAGCCTCCAGAGTATCAGGAAGAAAGTCATTCATGCTCATTTGCTGTAAATGTGCAGTACTATAAGAATCTAATGAGGAATTGTTATTCTGAGGAGAAGTTTTCTCATTAAAGCATAATCGTAAGTTTGCTGTAAGCGTTTAGAGGCAGCACAGTCCTGTTTACCATGTTCACCTCCGTAGTTTCCATCAACTTCACTGTTGAGCTTTTGTTCTTTTGCAAGTTCTCATGCTGTTCACTTGGGGTTCCTCCTGCAGCCAGAAGACGCACAGTTGGAGACACAGGAACTCTGTGATTACTGAGACCGATTACTGTGGTATTATCAGATTTAATTATATGTTTGCCCCTGAGTTCGGACACACGGGAGGGGAACATAGCATGGGCTCAGGCATCAGCCCTTTGGGTCCTTGTGTTGATGATCAAAAACCTTGATGTTTTATTCCTAATCTTCTCCTTCTGCATTCTGTCAATAAAGATGTCCAGGACAGCTGCAGATGGACCTCCTGAGGCCCGGCTCAGGAACTTGTCAGTGATAATCTTGAAAGTCAGTTTGATGAATAACATCCTGGCAGAGATGCTCTTTTTGTCCTGATGTTCAAAGGTGCCGTGATGGGTGAGAGGGAGACCCTCCAGGGGGGCAGATGCCTCCTGAAATGTCCCTTGAGATGTTCTTCCATACATTTCATGACTCCGGAGGTCAGTGCCACCTTTTTTGACAGTGACACAACTGTAGTCCTAATGAGGCACAGAGCGACAGTGTATAGGGATGAGGAGATGTGGAAGATACCAGTGAAGATGGGCCAGTGGTGCTCCTTGTGGTTTTAGGACATGGGAGGGGAGGCTGTCAGGACCAGAGGATCTGCAGGCTTTGACCTTGCTGAAGAACCTCCCCATATCCTGCAGTAGTTTGGAACCTCATGCTTATAATCAGAAGGTTGCTGGTTCAAATGCCGGAGTTGGGAGAGTGGTCATTGGTGGAGCCCTGAGTAAGGCCCTTAACCCCCAACTGCCATAAGGAATGACTGCCTGTGCTTTCCCAAAAACACATAACGTCTTTGTTAAACCGGCAAAATGATAACAAAAAATGTCCCAGAAAGACTGAGCCTGGTTCACGCCCCCCCGGTTCCCGATTCCCATCAGCCCCTGCTCCCCATGCCTTGCCTTTTGATTCCTTCACAGTTGCCTAGCGCCCCGACAGTAATGAGTGTTGCCACTAACTTCTGATTGCTGGGCCTTTAATGATTTATTCCCCTTGCTGTTGTTTGACCTTCTCCGGTGACATAACGGCCCTCACTTCTGTTTTCTGCCACCTCCAGCACTACGAATCAAAATGATGCATAAGAGGCAGGAACCATCAAATTACGTCTGACAGATATGGGGCGTGACCTGCTCATACTCGTTTTAATATTGCAGTGCGTGTTAAAAAGCTTAATTTGACAATCACGAGGTACAAGGGGAAGCGGGGTGATTGTCTTAGACTGGGCATGTTCCTGGGGCCCGATCCAGAAATTGACTTTCAGAGTTTTCTATATAAATAGCTAGCAAGCCAAGTCAGAATATGGTAGTTAGTTAATTGGTAGAACACGCTGCTTCTGCGTCTCCTAAGTAAGGAGGGAGCTCACTTATTATGTAGTGTAGTGACTGTTTGTGGCCAACAGGGGGCCCCACAGCAAATGCATGGTTTGAGTGGTGGTAAATACCCTCAATGGCCTCAGGATGAATGGAGCCCAGCATGCTACCTCGTCAGCCCCATCTCTGCGATGCATGTAGCCTGCTGGCTTCTCTCCGGTGGCGTGGAGTCGCCTGGATGAGGCTCTTACCCGACTCACCACGCATTTATAAGCTTCCCTGTCCGGATCCATCCTGTTACTCTTCCAGCCAGAGCGATGGTGATTCTTTCCTCAAGCACCTCCATGACACCCATTAACCCTGCTCACCCCACTGCCCTCTCTGGAGTTTGAAGCACATTGTTAGGACTCGCTTGGCATCTAGCAGTGCTTATTTTCACAGTTGCTTTTTTCTTTTCACTTTTCACTGGTCTTCATCCATGGTGAGCTGCTGATGGTACCAAACTCCACAGGTTCTACACCAAGCTACTGCACCGGCACATTTAGTACAAGATATACTAAAAAATAAATGCAACAAATTAAGCGATCAAGTCTTTTTTCACATGCTGAAGCATTTCTGCATAAGATAACCTTACTTAGTCTAAAGTAAAAAGTCTGGTCTGTTACCATAAAAAAAAGATAATAAAGGCATTTTTACTTCTTTAAGGCAATGCAACATATAGATGAAAGATCAGGGTCAGATCCAATGAGGGATCAGGGTCAGATCCAATGAGGGATCAGGGTAAGATCCAATGAGGGATCAGGGTCGGGTACCAAGAGCAACTGGAGTTATGGGCCCTACTAATGTAAACACTCCACTGACTCTCAGATTGGAACCAGCAACCATCTGATTATAGAACAGCAGCCTAACCTGCTGAGCCACAAACTACCACTATATTGACCAGTTACTTCTTTTCAGGATAGATAGATAGAAGGTGGCACTGCCTTGCCCTGTTATTCAAAATCTTTAATCTGGATCAGAATGCTGGGTTATACTGAAAAGACTGAAGATGAAGAAGCAGCCTCATGTCTACGTTATCACTGTAATGGTGGAAGTGCAAAATATAAATAAACGGTAACTCTTTACATTAACTGCACCTTCATAATGCTTTTATATTGCATTCAAAAAATGTTCAGTACACCTTCATAATGTATTCATTAAGTATTCGGAAATCATTCATGAACGTCATGTATGTATACCTTAACATCCTAACATCTCTTAACAGCTGTAATATACATTAATAGTAAACATCACATGATTATACAATTATCCATCCATCCATTTTCCAAACCGCTTATCCTACTGGATCGCGGGGGGCCCGGAGCCTATCCCAGAAGCAATGGGCATGAGGCAGGGAACAACCCAGGATGGAGGGCCAGCCCATCGCAGGGCACACTCACACACCATTCACTCACACATGCACACCTACGGGCAATTTAGCAAGTCCAATTAGCCTCAGCATGTTTTTGGACTGTGGGGGGAAACCCCACGACGACATGAGGAGAACATGCAAACTCCACACACATGTAACCCAGGCGGAGACTCGAACGCGGGTCCCAGAGGTGTGAGGCAACAGTGCTAACCACTGCACCACCATGCCGCCCCCTATACAATTACAATGTTTGTTATTATTATATAATGTTTGTTATTAATGTATATTAAAGCTGTTAAGGGATGTTAGGATGTTAAAGTGTACTTGCATGCTGCTTATGAATGTTCTATGAATGCATTATGAAGGTGCATTTATTGTAAAGTGTAAACATATATATTAAATAATATATCCATCAATTTTCTGAAACTGCTTGTCCTATTTAGGGGGATCCAGAGCCTATGGGGGAAAGGCAGGGCACAACCCAGGAAGGGGTGTCAGCTCACACAGCAGTCATTCACACATGCACATCTATGGGCACTTTGGTAACTCTAATTAGCCTGAGCACATTGTTTGGAACGGGGGGGGGGGGGGGGGGGGGGGACCAGAGTACCTGGGGTAAACCCCATGGCAACATGGGGAGAACATGCAAACTCCACAGACAAGGAGCCGTGGCAGAGGCTAGAGCTCAGATCCCAGAGGCGTGAGGCGATAGTGCTAATCACTGCACCACTGTACCCCCCACATAATGCAAATGTGGTATTTTTAATCCAGTTTTAAAGTTTTACTACATTTTACTCCAGAAATACACCCTGAATCCACCCTTCTGCTGGGATCAGGGTAATAGATTTTTATTTTGGATCAAAAGTATCCCAATCCTTTCAAGGTTAGATCATGTTCAAAAGCAAGACTGGATTATATGATCTACTTCAGTTTTTAAATCATTTTCTTCTTTTGAACAACCAATTTTCAAGATTTTATCCAATCCAGTAGCCGAAAATGCCATCAGATTACTTCTGAACGGCTGGGCCCAGCTAATTATGCTTTCCAGGAGTCAGGCATGTCGTTAACTACACCAGCGTCTGGACTCACATGTCCAACAGCTCCTCCACGATTTCCTATCAACTCCATGAAATCGCGCTTCTGCTGGGTGATCAGAGCAAATATCGCCTGCCTGTAAATCTCAAAATCCATCCATCCATTTTCTGGAACCACTTATTCTATTCACGGTCACGGAGAGTCCGGGAGCCCATGGGCGCAAGGTAAGGAACAACCCAGGATGGTGCACCAACCCATCACAGACGTCTTAAAAAATAAAAACTAATTAAGATCCTAAATGCAGAAATCCTAAATGTACAGACCTCATATACCAGATACAGGTTCCGAGAACAGCTGCTGACCTCAGGGGTCATTACTTTGGCACCATCATGGATTTGAACAAGAAGGACCATCTTGAAAGTGATAAAAAGCAAAGAAAAAGTGACAGTAAATGGGTAGAGGGAACGATATGCATATGATTTATAAAAGGAATCACTCCTGCAAAAGTACTTAAAATAAGGCTAATCATGAACTAAAGGCTCCTCACCTATAAAGAGATGACATTTAATTAACGACAATCTGAAGTGAAATATAAAGCAGAACTAGCAGCACCTTTCTCTGTGTTCCAGCAGTTTCCACTGAGACTGCAGAAATCCTGCAATAACTCTAAGAATGGGCGGGTTTCTCATCCCTGGCGAGACGTTTTAAATCCCAAAGGGCACAGCAGTATGATCCATGGGGAATTAGGGAAAGACATCAGGGGTCCCACGCATACAGTACATCTTCCCTCAAAGGGAGGAGGTGAGACACTTTCAGCCATGTACAGATATCATGGGAGGTGGTCTGGTGGTCAGCGGACGCTGCTGTGACCAGAGTTATGGTTAGAGGTATGGTTAGGGTTAGGGTTACGGTCCCTTTCTCCCAGTATAATGGGCCTGTATGACCAGCATAGATATTTTTTAATGTACTGAATGAAAAAAAAAAAAACATTTTTTTCTACCCAGGTCTAGTATTTATAACAGACAGGTATTCGACTCATTCCCTAATCTAAAAGCTCATTACACCGCAAATTCCACAAACCAACCATCCATCTATCCATCCATCCATCCATTCATCAATCCATCCAGTCACAACAAGGCACTGGAAATACTGGACAGGATGGATCATCACATGGTACACATTGCCACACTTGTTGAAGTGTTTGTTGCTTGGGGTAAGAGGAAGACCTCAGAGTGTCTGCATGAAACCTGCATGGATGGGGGTGGAGGGCAGTGGGAGGTGGCACTGGGAGGTGCTAGCTGCTGAGTTACCCCAAAGCAAGATGTTGGAGTAGTTCTCTATTGGTAATGTGTGGTACAGCAAAGAATGGACCCCCCCCCACCTCCTACCTAACATAGACCTGGAAATCTCTGCAGATTTCTGGGGTGCATCTAGTACAAATTGTCTTTGGTTGGTGTATTATATTTGTAGGTCAGCTCTATAAAAATATCAGCAAAAGCTTATTATCGCCGTCAGTACTGGTGTCCTCCAGGATCTGCAGAGTAGCACAGTCACTCTAGGTGTCTGTACACTCAATGCAGCAAGTAAACTGACAGTTAACTACTGCATGTTATCAAGTACATGGTGGGAATCGGGCCGAGATTCTCATCATCCCATTGGATGGGACCGGGGAGCCGGCTGGTTTCAGAGCAGTCGGAAGTTCAACTCACTCAGCCCAAAAGATTAATCTAGAAGTTGGCACTGAATCTACTGAGAACCATCAGCAGACATGGTCAACTTTTCAGAAAGAAATCTCTGAATTTATTGTGGAAGACTCAAGGGTAGAAGGACGGGGACAGGGGGAGTTTGGGGGGGAACAGACTCAGACTCCGGTTACTGATGTAGGGAGGGGCAGCGGGGGGCAATGAGAAGACGCGCAGAAAACCAAACAATCAAAGACAAATAAAAAGTCACAATTTCAACAGGGACTGGAAAACAGAGAAAAACAATGAAATACCACAGCAAGCACAGCCAAGATTATCAGCTTTCCTTAAGTCCCGAGGTGCTGTGGGGGGGGGGGGAGATCTTTCCCAGAACACATACCTCCTCGAAAGGAAAATAATAATATATATTACAGTAATTCTGTCTGCCCATGAAGCGTTACCAAGGGAGACACCACCCACCTACGCTGATTAAATAAAAATACTAATAAATGAAATGAAACAAATTTGGCATATTTATTTATAGTTCAAGATTATTATAATGAACGAGGTGATATTAAGGCCATTCATACCTTTAAAACCAGATATTATGTTTATAATAATGACAGTCTGTGTGTATATCAGTGAGCCACGGAACTGGCTTTAGATGCCTCTGCTTCAACTCTGTGGGTTTTAAATGAAATATTCTAGCCAGAAATATTCCATTATTTTCAGCTCCTTAAGTCTGAATGTACAACAGAGCCAAGGCGGCTCCTGAGATAGAGGGAGGAGTCACTGACAACAACGCCTATTTGATTCTACGTAAAGTTAGTTTGCGTTAAATGGTGGAAAGATGGCTTTAGCTAGATTTAAACGGCATCTTTGTTTGACTTACGTGTCCCGGTGGCAAAGAACATCCACATGTATAGATATTTAGGGAGATTTAGTGAAGGTCAACTTGACATGCATAACTAGGTAAGTCGTATTTCTGATTAATAATTATGCTAACAGTTAATCAGTTGAGATGTCCTGCTCTGTGGCATTCAGATGCTGCCGACTTACACATAGAGTCTGACATTTTACTTGTCAGCATGAAGGGCGAAAACAAGGTCACTTGTCTGTGGTAATATGGCAGAAATGTACAGTGAGTGGCTTTTAAATGCTGACTGGACACCATGTGCTCTTCATTCATTCCGTTTTATAAAGGCAGATCTGAAGAATATCTCGTAATACCACGGAAAGGGATGTTTGATTCTCTCCATTTAGAGGGGAAATAGAGGCAGCAGTGACGTCTGTGTGGAGATGAGCGATTTCTACCCATCGACAGACCTCAGTCACAACTCTCTCAACAAGCTAAATGTAATAGACTTCTTGATGTTTTAATCAATACTAAAATATCGAGGGTATAGTTTCGGTTTCATTCAATCTGATGAATCACAAGGATGGGATGACATTAGTAGAAAAGTAATTGCCCATCCCCCCCTCCCCCAATACCGGGGGGCCACCAGTAGAGAGACAAAAAGAGCTTCCAACAATGACAGATTGACCTCAAATGTGCACAAATGTTTATCTAGGTTCAGCGCGTCAATGACAGTAATGTTTGAGGCTCGAGCTTACAAGTCTTGATTTTTCTTCAAAACAAATCCTACTGCACAATGCGGGTGACAGAACCCTCTGCAAGAACTGGAGGCCATTTGACGGAGTAAAACAATATCCACTTCCATGAACTACAGCATCCTAAACATCTTTAAACGCAGCCACAGCCCGAGGCTATAATGTCTACATTTACGCACATAATGTCTTCGTTTTATTGCTTCTCTCTCAGCTCCTGACAGACGTGAGTCTTCGTCGCGTTCGGTTATTTACGGCATGTTTTCCAAAGCTGGGCTTCTCTTGTGTTAAATACACTTTATAAAATATGCATGGAGTTCTGTGAGATGCATCCATCGATTGAAGCTGGGCAATGGCAGGCATATTATAGGCCGAGGCGTAAATCCCTGAATTGAAAGGCCACAACCTCACATACGGTAATTCCATTAAAATGAAAATATAGGATATAATACATGTAAAGAGGTATGTGTTAGCTTTCGAATATCCCATCATGCTCTGCTTTTTACGAGGCATACACACATAGAGGTGATATTGAAGCGTGGGGTCTGAGCGCAGGATCAGAGGTCTAACCCTCTGAGCCCCCCCCAGCACTGCTTGTGCTGTTGTCAGTTACACCATGCCGTCAGATCTCTGGGGAACAGCATATTGCTTTATATTAGTCATCCTCAGTGAATGCCAGATTCACCGGGCCACACTGAAATGAGTATTTACGCTGTGCTATTCCTGAATACCTTTCTTTGGTCTGTCTCTGATGTGCACCAGTGTTTGTCAGAATCAACGCTGGCTGCAGCTGCAGCAAATACCTGATGGAGGCAGATTGCTCCGCCTCCTGCGCAGCACGTGTCCTGTTCTTAGACGTGGGAAGCTGAAGTGACAGCTGTGGTGGAAAATGAACAGGCAGAATGACGGCAAGAGCTCGACCGCGGTCCCCACCATTATTTGCACATATGAACACCTTTGGCTAAGATGCAAATCAGGGCTGTAAAGCAGCAAAGCAAAGAGTCGCACCGTTTAGTACGAAGACGCCACCCTTTCACTCATTTGAATGTGTGCTTTTTCACATCTCCTCTCCTGTCTGATGTGTCACGTATTATCAAAGGCACACTGCAATCACATGGAGCACGTGGCCGAAGGCAGGTATCGCTGCCAGATTGCTAACTTGATTCTCTGATGGCAAATGACGTGCCTTTTAGGGTAAAAGTCAACTGTTTGCTCAAACATTCTTGAATTTAATGAGTGCAATTCCTGGCAAATGAACTACTAATCTAATCTAGAGTGACTTACTGCATAAAAATGCAAATGAAGTGAGCACTAACTGAACTGAATGTCATTTCTGGAGCTCAATATGAACTCCAAAATAGTCACCAAGGCCTTTACTTGCCTGCCCTATGTGGGTTGCCGTAACGAGATTTTTCTGAGTGTGCATTAATAGTGATCGGAAGGTTGTTGGTTCAAATCCCATGAATGTCTGCAGTGATTCTACACCATTGGGTCCTTGAGCAAGGCCCTTAACCTGCAATTGCTTTGTCCTGGGTATGATGTTAACCTACATCCAGTCCTGCAAGGTGGCCCTCCAACTTACAGGGAAAATTTAGGGGTTAGGGGCAGGATTGGCACTCCAGCCACTGGAAAAAAAACTCCCACTTTTTCATTCAGACTAGTGTGGTGCTGAGGTAACACCTGCTGCACGGCTGCAATCAGGTTCTCATCCCTGAGGTGGTTTGTTGTGTGGTGGGTGTGGCAAAACGCTGTAATCTGCATATGCTCCTTACCACCACCATTATTGTTCAAATCCATTTTTATTGCTCGATGTTTCCTTAAAGTCGCACGGACATTAGGTGGGAGTGATGCGGGTTAAGAGTCTTGCAGATCCAACAGCTGAAGGGTGACTTTCCAGCCACAGGGTAGATGAATGTGTATAGAACAAGCGAGGTACGAAAGCCCAGGTCCACGTCTCTCAAAAAGTCAGGCTACTTCAGAAGGTGGCTTTGTGGCAGTGCTGGATGCAGTGAGCGAGCTCGGTGTTTACAGTGTGCCTCGTGCTTAGCCAAAGCTACACAAAAATAATAAAAGAAGATTGTCCAAATGACACGGCCCACACTTCCTGTCAGAAATATTAGCTGGAGAACCTATACAGGTGACAAGCTAAACAGCTTTCAGCAAATATAACTTTTATCCCACACAAAAATTATTTCACGGTTGATAGGTTCCAGGACTCCTAGACTATTTGCAGGAAGCCTGGGAAGGTTATAAATCAAGTCGAAGCATTAATATTTTATGATTTTCTCAAAGCGAGAAGAGAGATTGGAGGAGCTAATGGAATTGATGCGTACGCAGGCTGTTCGTTTTGGCCCTGATTTCCGGATCTTCCTCTGACAGACATTTTCTGCCTCGGTGGAAAAGATCATAAGAATCTCTGAGAAAAATAGAACTGGAAACTCTTAAGATTGCTACCCCCAAATAAAAGGTAGAAGATGATCTATATTGTCTACTTTTGGATGACATGAAAAACTGACCACAAGAAGATAATGACTAGCTTCAGGATTTCAGGAAAAACAGGACACAACAGATGATGCAGAAAGATAGGCTGAACAGGTGCAATCACTACATAAGTCTTGTGGCAATAAACATTACTGGACAAACTTGTTATTCATATCTTGGGTATCAGGGGCAGAGCTGAAGGTCTATGATTCAGCTTGGTGGCTTTAATGCCTAAGACAGGCAGAGGCAGTTGTGCGAAACAGAAATTTTGTTTCCTGCCGAATGCTGCAGTGGATAAAATCAGGGATAGAGAAAGAGAATCCAAATTCCAAATTCTAGTGAAGTGTGTTGCTGTCCTTAACAGGTCTCCCTGCACAGGTACCTCTTCTGCACACTAGATGATGCCTTCTGATTAACATGACCCTGATGGAAACTCTTCTCATTCCAGGGTGAATTTTATAGAGCTTTGATCTTTAGCACTGTTGTACTGTGAGCTGGCGAATAGGAAGTGTGCAGGTGGTCTGGCGCCCTTCCCCTTCTGCAGTGCCCCCTGCCCTGCAGCCCACGTGCTCTCAGCGCCCCCTGCCATGCAGCCCGTGTGCTCTCAGCGCCCCCTACCCTACAGCCCGTGTGCTCTCAGCGCCCCCTGTCCTGCAGCCCACGTGCTCTCAGCGCCCCCTGCCTGCAGCCGCGTGCTCTCAGCACCCCCTACCCTACAGCCCGTGTGCTCTCAGCGCCCCCTACCCTACAGCCCGTGTGCTCTCAGCGCCCCCTGTCCTGCAGCCCACGTGCTCTCAGCGCCCCCTGCCCTGCAGCCGCGTGCTCTCAGCACCCCCTACCCTACACTCCGTGTGCTCTCAGCGCCCCCTGTCCTGCAGCTGCGTGCTCTCAGCACCCCCTACCCTACAGCCCGTGTGCTCTCAGTGCCCCCTACCCTACAGCCCCGTGTGCTCTCAGCGCCCCCTGTCCTGCAGCCGCGTGCTCTCAGCGCCCCCCTACCCTACAGCCCGTGTGCTCTCAGCGCCCCCTGTCCTGCAGCCGCGTGCTCTCAGCGCCCCCTGCCCTGCAGCCCACGTGCTCTCAGCACCCCCTGCCCTGCAGCCACGTGTACTCAGTGCCCCCTGTCCTGCAGCCGCGTGCTCTCAGCACCCCCTGTCCTGCAGCCCATGTGCTCTCAGCGCCTCCTGTTCCAAAATCATAGCAGTACCCAGCACGCCAGTTAACAGGTCGGGATTCCCCCCCCCCCCCATCAGTATTCCACTAATAGAAATATATTCACACACACAGAATATAGTTAGCATACAGTCTCGGTCAGCATCCACTTCATTTGGGCTTCTCTGAATAATCCCATAAAAGGCTGACCGCAATCTTTCATGTCACTTAAAAAAAGTGCAGAAATTAACATTTGCTCTCAGTTAACTGAAAATAAGATATATTCACCTAGATATAAAACAAAAGTGTGATATTAGATGCTATCCGATGAGTTTGATCCAGGTTAAATATTTCATGCAGCCAGACTGTGTTTGGAAACACCCTCGTGACAGAATGCAGGGGTATTTTTAAGATGTAAACAACACTCAAGAAACGTCTAAAGACTAGAAGTTAAAACACCCAGAACAGAGAACTCAAGTATACTGACCCATAATAAATTGAAGTATAAATAAAGAAAACAGCAATATGACTTATTCAGATCACAGCAAATGTCATAAACATCACGGCTGGGTGACGTACATTCGAACTTCTAGTTCGCTAAGACATTACCAGTAAGACATCAACCTTCAGGTGTCTTAGCTGAGGCGTTAGAGCTCTGTATGCCGCGTTTGCTCAGATCTACGTCTCACACTGGCTTTATTCAGCAAAACAGCAGTCGCTGTCTGTCATAATGACAGCGTCCTCCCTGACATGTGAATCAATGAGCAGAAATGAGGTCTCGTTCAATTAGCATCGAGGTCCTATTCAATTATCTTTCGCTTCTGCATCATGATCGAAATCGCAAATTCAGCCATGCAGCTCTTAGCTCCTGTGCAGTTGTGTATAGTGATGCAGATTTTCTCCTACAGTGAGACCTCCTTTCTGCAACCAAGGAGCATTAATGTAATGGCTCAAATTAGCCAGAGTCAAACCAAACTGCTTTATTGCATGAGAAAGCCTGTTAAGGCAAACAGGACCAGAACAGAAGGGCCCCCATGCCGGGTAATGATTGTTACAGGAATTCCAGACTTACACAGTGAAACTATGTAAAGCATCTGCAATGATGAGAGAGGGAATTTCAGCCCCTTCTAATGTTGCATAATATATCAGCACTGGCTGCGTGATGCCTGTAACACCTGCGTCACTTTCGCTAAGCGTCTGATAAACACATAACATAAATATAAGGCGAAACAGAAAGCCTGTAGGTGTAAGCGACCTTAGTAGAGCTGCGACTGCACACCTCGCGAGGTTTCTAACCTCCATAAATGAATGAAATGCAATGATGGATGACAGACTGCAATGAATGAAACAGAATTACTTTCAGTCAATCTAACCAGTTGGTTTGGCCGCATGCCACAAACAAGTCCGAGTCCTTCCGTCTGTCCATCCATCCATCCATCTTCTAACCGCTTATCGCAGTCAGGGTTTGGGGAAAGCAGCTTAAATTCGCACAGGCAGATGTCATTCCCACCACAAATGAAAGCAAAGTACATGAACATTTTAATATATCTTCAGCAAACCCTCCAAACACCCAAGCTAACAAAGATCGCTCATTTTTCCCATGATCATTATTATTATGTATTAGAGGAGACCATAATGCACTGGCAGAGTATGCTTGTATAATGGCTATTACTCCTGTGTTTTCCAGATAACCTGCCATCTGTTCATTGCAGTCTCAGCCAGAGTGAAAAATATCCTGCAATTTCTGCTTCTGGATGACAGCAATAACAAACAGCGTTAGGATGGAGGAGGATGACTGGGAACTGGAGTGGGGGGTCAGGGGGCTACACCCCCAACAGCATGTGTCTGACACCTACAGAAAAATTCTGACTGCAGGCCACATGGGGGCGTGTGACTTACAGACAGATATCAGTCATTTCTTCTTCAACAAAGTAGCTACGGCATCAGTGAGATGAGGAGACCACACAAGACTGCAACCAGACAGCTTCTGCTTTTCTTATAGATGGCACCAGCCCACCATCAGGGGAAAGAAACTAAGAGTTTCAGCACTTAATAAAATTTAACACAAAAAGAAACACTGATGCTCGACTATTTGAGGATTTTCAGTCTCATCCATGGCAGCACAGGGCATACGGCAGGGTGCAGGGGACCAGACAACGGGTACAGAACAGGGCACAGGGCACAGAGTATAGGGCAGGGGGCAGGGCATACGGCAGGGTGCAGGGGACCGGACAATGGGTACAGAACAGGGCACAGGGCACAGAGTATAGGGCAGGGGGCAGGGCATACGGCAGGGTGCAGGGGACCGGACAATGGGTACAGAACAGGGCACAGAGTATAGGGCAGGGCACAGGGCATACGGCAGGGTGCAGGGGACCGGACAACGGGTACAGAACAGGGCACAGAGTATAGGGCAGGGCACAGGGCATACGGCAGGGTGCAGGGGACCGGACAACAGGTACAGAACAGGGCACAGGGCACAGAGTATAGGACAGGGCACAGGGCATACGGCAGGGTGCAGGGGACCGGACAACGGGTACAGAACAGGGCACAGAGTATAGGGCAGGGGACAGGGCACAGGGCATACGGCAGGGTGCAGGGGACCGGACAATGGGTACAGAACAGGGCACAGAGTATAGGACAGGGCACAGGGCATACGGCAGGGTGCAGGGGACCGGACAACAGGTACAGAACAGGGCACAGAGTATAGAGCAGGGCACAGGGCATACGGCAGGGTGCAGGGGACCGGACAATGGGTACAGAACAGGGCACAGAGTATAGAGCAGGGCACAGGGCATACGGCAGGGTGCAGGGGACCGGACAACGGGTACAGAACAGGGCACAGAGTATAGGGCAGGAGACAGGGCACAGGGTATACGGCAGGGTGCAGAGGACCGGACAACGGGTACAGAACAGGGCACAGGGCACAGGGCACAGAGTATAGGGCAGGGGACAGGGCACAGGGCACAGAGTATAGGGCAGGGGACAGGGCACAGGGCATTCAGCAGGGTGCAGGGGACTGGACAACGGGTACAGAATAAAAATGCATCAAAATGCCTTAATACCGTCTTTAATATTCTTGCTTATTTATTCACAATGTCCAATCAACAATGTATTAAAATATAAAGTGATTCACAGATTGCTTCTTAAACACCTTATGTCTGGCAAAGTCTTGCTAGTAAGGGAAGATTGGCAGTAGTACGGCATGCGAAATGAGTCAAAATACAAAAACATGGAACAGAAATCAAAGCATAATGTAGGAATATCTCATCCACTAGAGAAATCAGAGCAAGTAATGAAACAAAACATTAAAGCTGGTGGAAAAACATGACCTTTACTGCAAAATTGACCTTCTATTAAACTGTTCACTTTGAATCTTTCATTAATTTTGGGACATTCGGAAATGCTTAACACTGAAATAAGAGGAGCCGTACTTCATCAAGGTGCAGTTTGGTCATAAGGAGGTGGAGCTGGGCTCCATCATGGTGCAGTTTGGTCATAAGGAGGCGGAGCTGAGCTCCACTGGGCCCTATATATATTTAAATGCATGTGTTACAGTAACTTTCTTTTGACCATAAACTTTATTTGATCAGCTGTATTTGACATTTTTCTCCAATGCTGTTTTAGTTCGGTGCTTAAGAAATGTGATGGTCAAAATTGACTTTATTGAGTTTATTGCACTGTTGTTATTGTTACCATTTCCTGCACTAGTAATTTGTTCAGAATGTATATCTCCCATAACATGGTCTAGCGTACAGCACTACTTTTACACAAGCATTTAGTTATGAAGAGTACTATTCAGATTGACTGTAAAGTGTTTTATTTTTCATTAACTCTGACACTTTTTCAGAATTTTTGTTTGTGCTAGTTTTTTGTTGAGAGTAATACTCTGGCTCTTATCACAATTTCAACTTTCAGTTTCAAAACATTTTGAGAGAAATACCTTGCCGGAAAGCAGCTTATGTCACTGGGACTGAGTCTGATGGGAATTTGGTTCTTCGCAAATCTGCATTGACTCTCTTCTCCGCTTTGAGGACTGGGTTAGTCCTGGAAGGAGCCTCACCACACAGGCAGACCGCAATGGAAGGAATTTGGAGGTGATGGTCAGTTGGGGTACGGTACCTATGGAAGCCTTTAAAATGGAACATGACTGGTCAGTGCATGGGGTTGACATAAATCCTGACTGGTCTGACGAGAGGCAGGTAGGCAGGTCTGGATAGAGAAGAAGAGGTGGCCCCATCACGACTCCTAAATCTCTATCTGTCTCCGTTATGTTTACTGCCAAGCAGGTGGTCAAGGCTATATAATGGCTTTTATAAGCCTTTTATGGGGTCAGAGAACGCACTGTCCATACGGCCATCGGTGGCAGCTCTGCCACGGGCCACATTCAGAAATTACTGCCTCCTTCAATAAACTTGGAGCACTGGGCCTCTGGAGCACTGAAGGGGGAGGGGTTACACTAATGAGGATTTAATGACCCCCCCCATCATAAGCGAAGCCCCATGTCTTAGAGAGGTGTGGAGTCCATTACCGGTATTCCATATCCTGTCCTGTTTCTGGACAGGAAGTGGAGTGCTATCTTACTCCAGCTATAATAAAAGCCAGAAGAATGTAACTGAACTGATATCACAATGTACACAGTGTTTCATTATTAAAATAGGCTATTTTAACTTAGTTTGACATTGTGTAGGTGTATGCTGCAGCTATACTGTTGTAATGGACTATTGATGTTGTTCCCTCAGGACAAACAGTGGAAATTCACAGGAGTTAATCAAGGACATGAACCTCATTTAAAAATCTGCCCTGTGAGAAGCCATTCATTACTCGTCAGATGTGGAATTACAGCATTTTTCTCCTTTCATTACTACAGCATATAAAGGCCTAACAGTAGCCGAACCCCCTGCTGGCCACAAACAGTCACTACACTAAATATTAAATAAACATTTTTCTTAAGTTCTGTTAACCAGCTACTTAGCTATGAGCTCCTGACTCTACTTACTATCTATTTATTTAGTTTTTGAGAAATCGGGGGGGGCTGGTCATTTTTAAGTTGGGCCCCGAATTAACCAACCATGCCACTACCTCATACTACAGTGATCCTAACAGGAAATTGCCTCTTAACAGGAAGCCCAAAGTTGCACTACTGCCCCCTACCTGCACAGCAGCATCAGGCATCCTCACAGGGGTCTCTGATTGTGCCACCAAGAATGACCTAACAAAGAAACACACCACTGGCCTTAACATCCCCAAGCAGCTCTGTAATCAACTGCTGACACCAATCTAGTGCCTTCCCTGGGGGGACCCTGTGGTGGGTCCGCCCCCCTCCCCCAGGCTGAAATACAAGTCTGTGGATGTTTCCTTAAGTATTGATAATGCCCCTATCTCTGAATAAAACCCTCTACTCGGAATGGTCCGTGTCATGCGGTCATGTGACAGTGTCACCTTGACCTAATCCTACACTCACAGGCAGAAAGTATATATTTGGTTGCATCATATCCAAACAAACTGAAATGCTTTAACGTGTGCTACTCTAAACTCATAGAAGACATCTAGAAGGCTTTCTGTGTTTTTGTTGACGAGGGCTCTAGCAATAAAATTGTTCTCCGGTTCTTTCAATTTGACACACAAAGGTCAGTGATAATTTCTTAATATTTTAATTTCGAATGATTTTTCCCCCCCTATGCCATTATATTAGCATCTTAGTATCACATAGGGATTCACTCACTACAAACATCTATTCAGCTGGTTGCTAAGGCAATACAAACATGCTTTGTTCCTTCTATGAAGATAATGACGATGGACCCTTTCTGAGCAGGGAGACAGCGCCCCACAGAGGCTCGAGATACAGGATGGCAGAGAAGGACACCAAACCCATTCTGGAAAAGCCTGTGAGAAACACATGCAGTCGAACCTCGTTACTACGTACCCCGGATACAACGTTTTCACCTTTTCAACGTACAGGTTTCTAATTCCCGTTTTTAGTCTATGTATTATTCTAATAGCAGCCATTGTTTACAGCGTACACCCTTACAGCGCAAACTTCGATATAACATCCAAATTTCTAGAGAAAATACGAAAACTAACCACCGTTACAACGTACAGCGCTCTCCCCGCCCACCACAACTTGTGTCGCTACATCTACCTGTATCTACCGGATCTTCGCCCGACAATGCACATTTGTCTATTGCGTTGCTTGGCTATTGTGTTGATTTAATTTGACCAATATTTCATTAATATTTCAGGTCAAATGCCAATTTGGATGCCAATGTTTATTTAAAAAATCCATTTTGACCAGCCGTTGTGTATTTTCGTTGCCGTTTATCGCCGGATCTTGAAAATAACCATAAAGCCCAGATACATGTACACAAAGGACGATACATCGATCTTATCTATCAACATCATTGCTCGTATGAGGGGCTTGGAAAAGACTGTTAGCATCAGCAATATTAATTTATATAATTCCTGACATGGAACATTCTCTATACACAGAAGTTCTGCAGCTGTCTGAAGGATTTAAAGCTATAATCTCAAGGATGAAGGGTATCTGCATAAGAGGTAAGCTCTCCTGATAGCTTAAAATCCATCGGAATGTGACATGACTTGATAATGGTGCATTAACGTTGGATGGATATCACTGACACACTTTAGGAACTTAAGCTGTGGTTGAATAGTCTTTATTTTGCATAGGAAGGTTTCTGAGTGAGATGAGCTAGAAGCGTCTAAGTGGCAGCTGTAACGGTGCAGGAGGGAAAAAGGTGACTGTCCACTAGTGGCTCCAAGACAAAAAGGAGTTTATTGAAGAAACTGAACAAACGGGGGGAAAGTATAAAACAAAAGGACCACGAGGAGTCAAAACACATGCGGGGAAAAACACTGAATTCATTATAGACAAAGAAATTAAGCACAACTAAGGAACAAGGGAAGACTGGGAACCAGGTAACCCAGGGAGCCGAACCTAGAAACAGAGCGACGACACCCAGCTACATTCACAGATCCACATACAGCCACTGACTGGAAAACAGAGCAGGAACTTAAATACACACAAGGCTAACAAGACACGACGCAGGACAGGTGAGAATAATACATAAATAACCAATGAATGAAAGCGCAGGGAACCTGGGCAATACATTAGGAAAAAGCGCAAAGACAGAGGAGGGAACCAGAGAGCCACCTGCAGCACCACCTGCTGGCCAAGCAAGGAAGAGACATGAAGGGCTGGGATGGAAGAGTGCTGATCCTGACAGGCATCCAAAACAAGAGCTGTTGAAATTCTCTAAAAGGTGCTTCAATGCTTCCTTTCTTACCGCCTTTAGCATAGGGACCATCCTTTACAGAACTGCCATCCCACAATTCCCTGCTGCGGCAACATTTAAAGTAAGGGGCCGTCAGCATGGATCGTAACAGATCATAATCAGCATATTAACCATAAAACAGAAGCTTGTCTTTGATAAAAAGAGAGATATGAAATGTTTTTAATCAGATGATCGTTGAATTTAGCATGTTTGAAACTGAAGGATGATGATGTGTAGTGGATTTATATGCCTGTCTTAACGTTATGCCTATTTAACAGTTAATTTAACAGTTAATAAATGCATAATTTAACAGTTATTCTCATGCAATAATTGGGATAAATATGTGTGTGACAATCATTTCCTTTCAGTTTTGTGACTGGTAGCCCACATTCCTTCCAAAACTTAAACTGCAACCTTGGTAATGAATATTTTTCACTTGCCCTTTAGACATCAGTACATAGGAATTCTTGCTTGTGCCATCCAGTCAGGAAAGTTAAACGTGTAACTGGATTAGATGGCACAAAGGAAAACAAAGGCACTCACAAAACATCAAAGGACTTAACTAGGAACTGCAGAGTTACAGTATATATTTGTGGAATAAATCCTAAATAAACAGTAGAAGTTGCCGAAACTGAAAATATGGCTAACTAAAGTATAAATATATGAAATAATCCATCCATTTTGTGTAACTGCTTATCACATTCAGGGTTACAGGGGGTCTGGAGCCTATCCTGGAGGGAATGGGCAAAAGGCAGGAAATAACCCAGGATGGGGTCCCAACCCATCGCAGGGCACACTCACAGAGTATTCATACCTACAGACAATCTGGTAACTCCAATTAACCTCAGCATGTCTTTGGACTGTGGGGAGATACCGGAGTACCCAAAGGAAACCCCACGATGACACGGGGAGAACATGCCAACTCCACACACGTGGAGCCATGTCGGAGACTCAAACCCTGGTCCCAGAGGTGTGAGGCAACAGTTTACTGCACCGCACTGCATTTGTGAATTTGGAGTATTATTCACTTGTCCAGTAAAGTGTACTGCATATTTATGAGGTTAGAGTATTATTACTCTGGCCAGTAAAGTTTTCTGTGCTTTTATGAGGCTGGAGTATTATTGCTCTAGCCAGTAAAGTGTACTTTGCATCTGTGAGGTTGGAGTATTATCGCTATATTCAATTGAGTGCATTTACCAGGTTAGAGTATTACTGCAGGTACTGCAGCAAAGCCATCTGTAATTAAATATAGAACACCCCATAATGCCCCCCCCCCCCACTCTGCTTATCCATGCCGCTCCCCTATGTCCTCCGTCCTTAATGTGAGCTATGGGGCAGGTTTAATTTAAACAGAAAATTAATTAAATGTTAACAACAAGGGTGTCGTCTGAGAGGGAATTCTGCTATAACAAGCTTGCATGTGAAACCCTTCAAACATCTGCTTGCTTTGGTGCTTCTTTGGAATAACAAGACGAACTAAATATGAAAATGGTGACGTTGTGTGTGGCTCCACACGTTAGGGCTCTGGGCCCGTGATCGTAAAGTCGCCGGTTCAAATCCAGTGTTTGGCAGTGTGACGATGTTTTAGGCCTTTGAGCAAAACCCTTAACCCCCAGCTCCAGGGGTGCTATGTCATGGCTGATCATGCGGCGTCACTCTCAAGCTCGCTCTCACCTGTCTCTGCGTGTCTCACGGAGAGCAAGACCACGTAGGCGAAAAGACAATTTCTCAACGGGGATCATTATCCTATATAAATATTGAAGATATGTAGTTGCATAACAGAGTGTCGAAATGCCTGCGACGTTTTCTGTCCACCGTGAAGAAAAGTCTCTTTATTGGTCACAGGCCATGATGAGCAAACCCATTTACAGACTGAGGGGGTGCTCTGGTGACATCTAACTGCTCAATTACTTACATCTCAGTGATGTTTGACAGAAAGGCCCCTGCATCATGCACAGCACACTGCACAAACACAGTCCTGGAAATTACTTCAGATCCACTCGGACAATCCTTCTCTTCCTCAAACGCTAAGCCCAATCTGTAGAGAGCCCGAACCCCCGCACACATCATTTCTAAAATCATTGATTTCTCACTTCACACGTGTGCATTTGGTCATTTATAAACTGTGAGAAAATAAAAGCAATTTTTAAAATAAAGCAATAAGAATGTACTGTACAAAGGTTCAGGAGTAGCCTAAATATATATATTCGGTTATGAAAATGTATATTGTTGCTTACGGTCGTGTCTTCTAATTTAAGCTTGAACAAATGAATTTATTATTTAGGATCATTTTAAAAAAAGGAAAATATTCAGTTGGCAAATTGAAGTGTAGAGAAGAGAGCGACACAAGAAAAGGGCCGGTGTGAATGCAAGTTTTTGGGATGACCTTTAGGTCTGTTCAAACGCAGGACTCTTCAGCCAATCAGTCACAGTGGCCCTTTCTGGGTAAGACTGCCCAGGCCTGGCATAACCTAAAGATGTGTGTGTCCCATGTGGGACCCAAATGGTATATCCTCATAAAACTATTTCAACATTATAAAGCATTACAAGTTACAGAATTATTAATTAAACTTTACGCTTGGGTAATTACGAGCTGCGAATGAACGGGACGCCTTCTTTCAATATGCAATTAATATGCAAACTTTGCTCTGTGCATAGCTGACCTTTTTCAAACGTTTCACGTCGCGAAAAGGTCAGACGCCGAGAAAATTACAGAAGCGACAGCTTTCACCTTCTCGGCCACTTTCCGCTGCTAATGTAAATTCCTGAGCGCATTTACAGACGTACAAATATATTACAAGAAGCATGAAACACGGGCTGAAATCAAGCTTTATTTGAAAAGTGCACGAGAAAAAGTACATTGGGCTATGTCTGTCATCACGTATCCCACGATGCTCTGCTTTTTAAAACACATGCACTTACAGAGGTGAGAGTGAAGTTTGGGGTCTGAGACGTAGGGTGGGGTGTTTTTCAGGGGTATACAAATCCACCCATTGACATATTGAGACATGGACAAAAGACATAAGAACGACCAAATACCGTTAAAAATACAAATGTGAAGTGGAGAATTTTAAAACACCAATTCAGCTAAACCACTACAGTATTCCATATGTATCCCTGCAGTGGCACAGGTATGACGTCTAATATCACCCACTGGTTTTCGGTTAGTGCTTTGGATTAGCAAGACCCCTCTAGGAAAATGTGAAAACCCAGTAAAATGTCATCAGCAGGTAGCAGGACATCATTAATCGTCTAGTAGGACTGGGAACCAGGCATTACTTCAGCACTAAAGCCAGCTAATCATATCCTGGAGCTCAATAGAAACTCGCCCTTTTCTCATGTAGAGAATTCCCTGCAGTTACTCTGTCTTGGCTTGTCATTTTCTTCTGAGTGAGAAATAATTTGCTTTGTCATGATATCATCGATCTGCTCATCTCCTGCTTGTCACAGGTTACACCAGTTATTAATCATTTGCTTGTTACTCTTAGCAGTCTTTACGAAACTAGCAGTCTTTACCACCTTCTTTCTTAGACATCATATCTCTGTCATCGGCCTGTCAGATGCGCCGTCTGAACCAGTAAGAAATCATTTGCATCTCTTTGGCTCATCATTCATACATCTCTGTCGAGTTGCATTCCTAATACTGATGACAATTTGTTTTATGAAATTGTGGAATTATTGAAATCTGGAAATTTAATTTAAGTAAAAATAATAGTTTTTATTATTCGGTTTCTTAAATTACATGATGGTTACTTTTATTTATGTACTGTATAGCGATACTGCTGTATTTCTGTACTTAACTATGGGAAAATATGACTGGTTGTATCAAAAGTCTGAATATGTATCAGGGCCACGAAAAGATCAGTCAATGCTAGTTATTGAATACCTGTCTAATGGCAAATTAGAAGTTTTCAGGAGAAGCAGTTAGCATATAGATGTCTTTTGAAAGGAGTTTGTAGGATATGGCCGCCATGTCAGCGCCCAAGGAATACAGAACAGATAAGTGGTGTGATCTGAAGAGTTGCAATTAGACTTAGTGTGAAGTAACTGGAAATCCAGTGTATTATGCCTCTCTCCTTACTGGGAACCTGAAATCCAGTGTGTGATGCCTTTCTCCTTACTGGGAACCTGAAATCCAGTGTGTGATGCCTCTCTCTTTACTGGGAACCTGAAATCCAGTGTGTGATGCCTTTCTCCTTACTGGGAACCTGAAATCCAGTGTGTGATGCCTCTCTCCTTACTGGGAACCTGAAATCCAGTGTGTGATGCCTCTCTCCTTACTGGGAACCTGAAATCCAGTGTGTGATGCCTCTCTCCTTAATGGGAACCTGAAATCCAGTGTGTGATGCCTCTCTGCTTACTGGGTACCTGAAATCCAGTGTGTGATGCCTCTCTGCTTACTGGGTACCTGAAATCCAGCAAGTGATGCCTCTCTCCTTAATGGGAACCTGAAATCCAGTGTGTGATGCCTCTCTGCTTACTGGGTACCTGAAATCCAGTGTGTGATGCCTCTCTGCTTACTGGGTACCTGAAATCCAGCAAGTGATGCCTCTCTCCTTACTGGGAACCTGAAATCCAGTGTGTGATGCCTCTCTGCTTACTGGGAACCTAAAATCCAGTGTGTGATGCCTCTCTGCTTACTGGGAACCTGCCATTCAGCGTGTGATGCCTCTCTGCTTACTGGGAACCTGAAATTATTTCCCCCTTAGCTCCGCAGCTCACATCACAATGATTATCTGTCTGAGAAATGATGAAAAACAGCTGAAATTCATTTCCAGGTATTAGATAAAAAAAAACCCTGTGTTTACAGTCCTACATGCCTTCAATATATAAGGAAACACGCTGTTTTTTATTGAGCAGATGCCATTTCTGTTAAAAAGTCAAACAGTTTAACAGTAAATCACAAAGGTGTAAAATAGCAGACCTTGAAGGAAAATCCATCAGGTTATGGGTTCATGCCCAAACTCTCTGTCATACTTACAGTATACACCTTTTACCAGCTTCTGCTGTTTTTCTTTCCGTGTCCCTGTGATTTAATATACGTGATATTTTGTATAAATACCGCATCCTTGGTAACTGTCTGAACTATCCAGGGTGCCACCTGCTGGCAGGCCTGTAGAAAAGCCTGTTTAATAATCATGCATAAGAGGTATTTTCGATAAGTAAAGCCATTATTTTTTAAATTACACTGTTTGGAGCATCATTGTAAGCTAATGCAACTGCTGGGATTAAGCATTATTATTTGTCCAGAATTACTTCATTTTTACTGTATTGTAACATTATTACAGACAGGGTCATACATTAAACATCAGTTATACAGGCAAATAAGCCAAGATTGGACCTTTTTATTGATGCATACTCATGTACATCACATTTATCCCAGCAAATCTTATTGGCTGTCGTCACGAATCATCATATAGTTCCTGGAGAATCAACATTAGCCACAGAGATGTCTCATTTAGCCTTTCGGAATAGCAGAGTCTGTCTTTGTTATGGTGACCAGATAATCCATGTCAGGGAGGACACATTGAACTATGACAGGATTTTTAAAATACCATTTTAATTAAAAGAACCTGGATCTCAGTTATGCGCCGAGGCCTTGCTGCGTGCTGATTGGTCAGTCTCCTATAATCATGCATATGCCACTAATGTTAATGTCTAACAGCTGGATGAGTTTTTCAATCAAAGCAGTCAAAGCACAAGAAGACGTGAGCTGTTTAGCCAAGCACAGGTGCCTTTCAGTTTTAACATAGTTTGTAAAACCTGGAGTAGCTTGAAGTGTCCTTCCTGACATGGATTACCTGGTCCACTAGTTTGAGCCTGGCTTTGGCAGAACAGTCACATGTCTGTGGGACTGTGAGCAAGGCCCTTTACCCCCAGCTCCAGGGGTGCCACACAATGGGTGACCCTGTGCTGTGACCCCCCCAAAGCTATGAAAAGCAAGATGGGGTAGACGCAGAGACAAAATCCTATACATGTTCTGATGCGTAAAACCATGGTTCTGTACTTTCTTTTTCATGACTGTATGTGTGCGTGATTTCTATGTACTACCAATATTCACATTTAAATAGTAACGTGTACGTGCAATTCATGTACACAATTATAAAGACTATAATAACATTTATTTACAACATACCAGCCAGGTGCAGGCCACAGACTAATGGGTATTCAGTCAAGAAACGTCTCTAATTCTTTTTTGATACATACAAAATAATTTTTCGTCTATGTGTAATGGTTATAAAATAAAGTATATCAAAACCACGTTGTCAAACTTATTACTTATTTGGCCTTCAGCCGTCAAACTTTCAACGTGAGCAGAGGGTCCGGAGCAAGGAAAGAAAAATAAAAGACCCAAAAGAACCGCCTGCTGTCCTGTTTAACAGGCCGTCTTACGTCTTCACTTATTAAAACAAGGTGCGGAACTGATGAAGGAAAAGAGAAATGAAGATCAGCCTGTTATCCTGTTTAACAGGCCGTCTTACGTCTTCACTTAAAACAAGGTGCGGAACTGATGAAGGAAAAGAGAAATGAAGATCAGCCTGTTATCCTGTTTAACTTGCTCCGGTTTTTCCATGTTCCTTATCCGCTTCACCTGGTGCCTCAACTCACAAATTCCTGTGTTGATTTTTTTCTTATAGCCGACACCTGGGCCCCTTGATGTACAACAGCGTCTGTGGAATAGAACAAAAACAAAATAATCACATTCACAAGAGACAGCAGGAAATACAATACAATATCCATAATACTCCGATTAAATCATACAATCAGCAAGCAATCAGGCTGTGACTAAAGTTTATAAACACAATTCATAAATCAGATAATGGAATATTAAGGTTGGGAAAAAAAAAAAAACGTTTTACAGCCTTGAGATTTTTAAAGGCAGACAGCCGGTTATAAAACAGGGATGGTTTGAATTTTTTGAAGTGAGTTGACAAGGGTAGGGCAGGGTAATATGACAAAATATTTCATGATTTATTTTTTCATACAAAACAATATCAGTGTTTATCGCAACATAATTCAAATCATTACTTCTTTGTTTCGCAGTTGTATTTTAGCTTAAATTTCCCTTAGAATTGCCCTTGAACAGTCACAGCACAGGGTGACAAATTGGCTTTTTTACCAAAGTCATATACTGTAAGCTTTATATATCAATATATAACGCATATTAACACTCATGCGCAAACTATATTAAATGTATGTGTCATTAGTCATATATGTTCTTCATTCTTGTAAAATACTGTACATGAGTTAAACCACTCCGTAATGTCTTCTTAAGTACTCAAAGACTTCCAATACGGTTAAGGTCAAGACTGTGTCGTAGCCAATTCATATGTGAAAATGATTCCTCGTGCTCCCTGAACCGCTCTGACAGTTTGAGCCCGATGAATCTTGGCATTTTCGTCCTGGAATACGCCAATCCCATTAGGGAAGGAAAACTCCATTGATGGGATAACCTGGCCATTCAGGAGATTCAGGTACTCAGCTGACTTCACTTTAGTGCTGCATAACGCAGCTGAGCCGTAATAATGATCCAATCATTGGCTTTTAAGTATTTGCTGATTTAAATTCAAATAGTGTTGTTATCGCTGTCAGGCAGGATAGAGCGATAGAAAACCGGGTGCAGGGAAATGTGTTAGATGTTCTGGCATTTTCTTTAATTGATTTTTTTGTTTTATAGCTGATCTCATTTTCTTTCTCAAAGGTACAGGTAAGCATATTCATTTCCAATATAAAAAATAATTCCTCTTACAGGTTTCAACTGAATGTCTAATGTACAAATCATTTCCATGTATCCAATGTATTTTAATGGTCCAATGCCTTTTAACTTCAGAATTTTTACTTCTAATTTACAGCAAATAATATTCAACTTACTCATCACCACTTACGTAGCATTATACACCTAATAACCGACAATAACTAAGTACTATCTCAATTGTAAATAATACACATTCAAGTAAGAACCAACCTACCAACGATGCCCACCATTCCAAATGGCCTGTACGGAGCTCATTGGACACCCCGGTGGTGAATTTGCGTTTTGCTGGGTGGTTTGGGAAGATAAATTAATATTCTTGAGAAAAGCCCACCCTGATTTGCCAGTGAATAACTTAGACCAGAGGTAACAGGCAGACCGCGGTCCAGGTCCGGATCCAGAAGCTGTCCCATACAGACCCGTACCGATAGCCAACACAGAAAGTTATTTAAAACCTGACGGGGCGCTTCTATTTTAACCGACGCAGCTTTTGTAGTCTTTTCGGTAGTGGTTTAGCACTAGAACCGCAGTTTCCCACGGCAATGAACGTCAAACGTCTTTAACCTACAAGCAAGACGTAGTTTGGCGTATGCAGCCTTTTTTTGTGCTAATGTATTATTAGTATTAATAGCAGCAGCAAAGCTAACACCCACAACGAAAAAGCGTAATGTTCCTAATAGAGTGGCTGATCTGTCCTGAAATCGTAAAGCTTTTCAAAGTTTTCAAACACAGTATGTATATTATATAACATGTTGGATAAATAGATGTAATTTATTGGTGACTTCGTGTACATTGAAGTTTCCGCCTTTTAAACAACTATAAAGTAATGTTTGTTATATAAAAAATGTACATTTAAATGTATGAAACAAAAAATGTATACACACACACATTACATTTTCGTTAGCTGTAAAATACAGTGAAGTGAAATCTCCATTATTTGCGTTGCAATATTCCACCACTAGGGGGCAATTTTGGACGGAGGAATCCCTTTAATGGCTGTTACCAACAGAAATGTTTGCTGCTACAGTATTCAGCTTTCTGGGTGTCCTGCAAAAAGAACTAGATGACTACAAGTAGTTATGGAATGCACACTGCCCATCTGACAAACCAGAAGCCAGTTTTTGAAATGTAAATTTTGTTATTGAAACATTTTGTTGGATTGCACTCTAGGTTTAATGGAAGAAACTGTGGATTCCATGTATCTCCTGAAAATCTTCATAGTCTTTGTGGAGACGATGATCTTCAAATTCACTTTGAGGTCTTGCAGAGACAAAATGAACTTGCTCCACCAGTCAGCTGGGTTACTGCCATGGAGAATTATATTGCATTCAAAAGTGTATCAGGTCTATAAGGTAATTCTGCTAACAAATCGTACAAAGCTCTCAAAAGTATTTTGGTTTTCAGACAACAAATAACATTTTTTCCACCCATTGTTCTCCAAATAAGACATTTATTTAAACGTTAAACTTTTAAGCGCTGGTTGCCTTTACATAAAGTCTGTAAAATAAAAATGTAAATGTATACAAAAATAATCTAAGCATATTCAATAAGAACACTTTGGCCATTATACACATTGCTGTGTATAGAGCCATTAAACTGCCCCCTTAAAGCTTTTTACTGCCAAACAAAGCTGTCAGGTCAAAAATCACACTGTTAAAAATGAAGTATAAAAGAATACAAAAATAACTTCTAACAACTTATAACACTTATTCAATAAGATTATAGAACAACATAATCATTACATTGCAATTCAATCACCAGAGGTGGCGTGGAGTACAATAATTAACAGCTTGGCTTCAGGGAATGCCAAACCCTTCAGGGAATGCCAATGTTATTTAACTGTCCCATTCTGTGTCCCTTCCCTGTTTGGCCAGTAGGTGTCATTGGTCATCTCGTCCCACGTGTTGTCAGTCTTTCTTGTCCTCCCCTGTTGTCAGTCTGTAGCGTTTCCCTTGTTCCCTGCCAGCTACTTGTTGAGCACGTGGTTACCTGTAATTTCATTTCATTAACTTACTGTTTGCCATAGGCTTTTAAATACATTATAAATAATTTTAAAAAATAACATAACAAGAGATAATACTATGAATTTCCTCACTGATTAATTGTGTTGCGGGTTGGAACTCAGTATGGAGTCCCCACAAAGATACAGATACCTTATATGTGTGTGTGTGTGTGTGTGTGTGTGTGTGTGTGTGCGTGTAGCAGGGCCGTAGCACATCTTCTTTGTGTTCAGGAATTGCTTCTTGTAGGTTAAGTTAGAATGGTTTTCACAGTTCTTTGGTCTGGAGATCAGGCTGATTAATCACAGTTGATTTTTGTGGGCAATCAACCATATACATATATATGTACATATATATGTGTGTGTACAGTAGTGTGCAAAAAATCATAAGCAGTCAAAAGAAATTGTGTGATGTCACGATTGTTACGGTTTGTAGCAGCTAATCACTGCTGTTAATAGCAGCTAATAGCTGCTGTCTGTAGCAGCTAAACTACTGTTAATATAACTGCTAATAACATAACAATTTTCCCGTTTTTTGTGTAATAAAGTATATAATGTAGTAATGTGGTGCGTTTTTGATTCAAATATGTTAGTATGGTATTGGCAAGATATTACTGTATCAGCCTTTATTACATTAAGGGGGAAAATTAGCACATTATTGGCAGTTATTACATTAACGGTAGGTATCATATGTGCCCTTGAGAGGTAAAGTGGGCTATCCCACATGTCAGTCAAAAATGAGTTTAGTGTCCAATATTAATTATTGAGGGTCTATCTATCTTTTAAATATACTGAGATCTGTGCTACCTATGATGTATATCAATTATAGGGTATAGGCACACTTTGGAGCTCATTTTTTCAAAACTTTGTTTTTGTGGGATAGCCCACTTTACCTCTCTAGGGCACATATTATATAGGTCTAATGTACGAAGCATTAACGTTAGACATGATAACCTAGTTACCCACCAGGCAGGCAGATGGGGGCAGGTGGGCGAGGTGCAGCGTACTGTACGAAGCGGGGGTGCGCAGGCACTGTGCAGCAGCTGAAGTTCCTCTTAGGCGTAATCATGTCCTGCGCACGGTACCAGCTGCCTTTCTCTGCATCATAACATTCCACCTTTGCAGTGACTTCGAACCCATCGGAGCCTCCCATTACAAACAGCAAGCCGTCCACCACTGCGATGCCGAAATAGCTCCTTTGTTGTCTCATGGGAGGCGCAGCGTGCCACTGGTTAGTTGCAGGGTCATAAGCCTCCATACTCCGCACTGCATGAACCCCGTTGGTACCGCCCACCTGCGAGACACCAATGGTAAGTGATCACTCGGGTACCAAACGGATAAGTAAATATCAGCTTTCTCGAAGTCAGGAACTCTTAAGGAATTATCGCCCTATAATAGCAGGCTGCACAGAACCTCCCATTGTGTATATAGGACACAAGCTTATTACTAATTTGTGTTCAACATACATGTCAACATAACTGCAGTGAAAAAAGGGGATTTGGGCAACAGAAAACCGGTACAATTCAGCGAAAACTGTCAACCATCAAAAAAAGACTTCTTATGTTCATATATTTTGCTTTTATTATTATGTTTATTAGTACTAAAAATAATACTTGTAGTCAGACACTGAAAAAAACAACAACAGAGCAATTATGGTCTGGAACTACAGAATATAACTATACTCAAAAATCTAAGCTTTACTAAGCTTTACTAAGCGTATTCGTTTAAAACCCAGATATGCAGGGAGCATATGTGTACTGAGATGGGCCTTCCCAGCAGGTCATTTTATCCACTGAATTCTTTTGTTTGTTTTAAGCACATTACAATCTGTGACACAGCAGCAGTGACAAAAAATATGAGTCTCAGATAAATCTTGAGATTTGACTCCTTTGTTTCAGAGTACAAGAAAGGAATCACTCACCGCATAGATGTTTCCCTGATATGCCGCAACTCCAAGGCCACGTCGGCGAGTGCGCATGGGAGCGATCAAGGTCCATTCGCCCGTGAGAGGATCATAGCACTCCGCAGTGGAAGTGGTCTGAGCTCCATTGCTACCCCCACAAATATATATCTAGGAAAGATGGTTCACAAGTGATGTGTGTTATGCTGTACATGATTGGAGATGGAGATCTAGAAAGCGTAAATGTACATTTAGCTAATGGATGTTTAATCCATCCACCTTCCATAAAAGTCTATTCAGTACAGGGTGGTGGTGAACCTGGAACCTACCACAGGAAGCACATGGGCATTGGTAGGGAATTTACAGTTAGTTGTGATCATTTCCCTTGTGAACCGCAGCTTAATCAGCTAATTAAGTTCACTAGGTTTGTTTGAATAGGGAAATCTGCAAATTGTTTAGGATTCTGACCCTCCAGGACTGGAATTGGGGAAAGCTCCTACGTTAACACCAGTTATTGTATCTCACAAGTCTTGGGCTGTGGGCAAAATTGCAAAAACACAGAGCTGGACACCACAGCACTGCCCAATGTGCCACTAATGCAGAGCAACAATGCAAGGTCATTTATGTTTTATCTAAACACTGACGTTTACTGAATTAACAATTATGGATTGAAATCAACCATTTGAAGACAAAGCGAGCTACTGAGTATGTAACATAATCAATTTCAAGGGGAAAATGAGGGTAACCACAGTCAGACGCCCTCCTATTAACCTACCTTTCCATTCAGGGTGGTGGCACTGGCATCCTGTCGCTCCTCGTTCATGGGCTGGATGATGGTCCACTCGTTGGCATTTGGGTCATATCGCTCTACGATATTCAGAGGCGACACGCCTAAACGGCCACCCATCACATAGATGAAGCCGTTACTTACGGCCACGCTGACACTACAGCGGCGCCAGTGCATCGGGGCCATGTGCTGCCATGTCCGTGCGACGGGGTCAAATCTGCGCACAGCATCGGTGAAATTATGGCCATCATAACCCCCAAAACAATACACGAAGCCATTTAAACACACACTGCCATGGCCGGACTGGCGAGTCTCCTGCCCCTGTGTTATATCGACCCAGTGGTCAGCCCGGGTGTCATAGGCTTCAGTCCAATTGGTTGTGCGGAAATTCCAGCCACCAATGGCCAATAAAATGTCAGCGGGTAGGCGCGGGCGAATCAGTGGCCTTTCAAAGTCAGATCGTGGACTTTCATCGTCGAGATCATATATCATCTTCAGTACATCACTGATAATTGGCCTGCACGCCGCATTGCCCTTCACTAGATCGTTGGCTTTGACGATTTTCATGAAGTACTCCGGATCCATACGAGCCATCCGAATCTACACAGGAAACAATGAGAGAATTCCCATGAGTTCTTTAGTGCTTTCTGTGAATCTCTGGAGATGAGCAATTCCTAACATTAAGGATACAGCAGTAAGTGCAAATTTTAATTTCTTTAGCTGAAGCTATTTACTTTGAAAGTCTCAGATGTGTCAGCTACACTTGTTTAATGTAAGACATCTGAGTGTTTTGTTTTCCATTATTTGTTACACTCTCCTCCCAGGTGTAATACCTGGAAGCCTTGGTTGTACACTTATGGGACATGGAAATCGGTCTTTAGCTACAGTAATAAGGACTTCACTCAATGAGCATTCTATTGCTATATACACAAGTCAATGAGAACATAGTATAACTATACTCACCTTGGGCAATAGGACTGAAATGTGGGCCTCTCGGGTGGCAGGCTCGTGCTCGATCCAACGGAGGATGGCCTCAAACACCACATCCTCTTCTCTGACATTAAGCTCATCCTGCTCTATGATGTCAGAAAGTTGTTCAAGACTTAGTTCTGGGAACTCGTTTGAGCTGATGGCAACCTCCTTGAAATTTTTCAAGATGAAGTTGAATGCAGACTGGTGCAGCTCGTTTACGCAGTAGACATCGGCGATTTTAAGAAGGCCAATGCAGTTGTTGAGGCAGAGCTGCTCATGCAGGAAATCACTGCAGCGCTGCACGATGCCCAAGACACTGAGATAATCAGCAGCTACCAGGAGGTTCTCCACATTGTCAGCTGTGATGACCACAGAGTACGTGTAGGCGTACTCGATGACCTGCCTCAATGTTTCTGGGGAAATGCCTGGGAGTTGGTACTCCCGCTTTCCTGAATCACTCCAGTCACTGGCGAACAGAGCCCTGAAAACAATCCAGAAGTGACTCATCTAATAAATATGGGTTTTGCAGGCAAAGTTAAATAAGGGCTTTTCTAAATCTTCTGAACCAGGGACCCCCAAATGGAAATTAAGCAGAGATAAGGACCCCTGCTACAGATGATCACATAGGCATCTAAGAACTAGGGACCGGTGGCTTTAATTCTTATTTTTCCAACAGTAGCTCCCCCTTTAATATATTTTACTTGGGCTGGTGGGCAAGTGCCCCGGAATACTTTGTTTTGCCTGTTTGACATGGTCCCCTTTTCATATCTATACCATTATTATTGTTATTATTATTATTATTATTATATGGTAAAAGTTAAGGTGGTACACTTATCAGAAATATTTCTCATCAGCACAGACCTACATTAATATAATTTAATATAATGTATATTAATATAAACTTTCTGTCATCCTAGAGCCTTATTGCCAAGGAGAAGTTATTGCTAACGAGAGATAAAAACTGACTCCTTGCTGTTTTCGCATCTTCATATATGGGTCACAGCTACTTACTGGAAGTAGGAGCTACAGCCACACAGAATTACTCTATGGGCGTTGAATTTAACACCGTCTGCGATGAGGACCACGTCACAAAGCTGTCCTGCCAGCCGAAGCTTGTTGAACACTTCGAACGCCGGGGACATCAGTACTCGCTCCATGTCGTGTGCCATCATTATTCAAAAATGTGGATGTCTCGTCTCTTTCTCCTTTTTATACCACTCGAAATGACGTGTAGATACGTTCTAATACGCAAAAACCGCACTTTTGCGTCACATTCTGCTAAGATACCGTAATGTTTATTTTTAAATCTATATTTAAGACTCGAAATTGATGTGGGGGGGGGGGGGGTGGATATATTCTACGCACAATCAGCTTTACAAGAAGAACAAGTGAAATGTTTTTAACATCACTTTTGGAAAATGTATACCGTGCTTATCTTAGAATTTAAGTTTTGTATTATGTAAGAATAGTCAAGTCACGAATTCCCGAAATAAAATAAATAAATAAATGTTTTCATATTTTTTCTCCTCCGCTACGTTTCTAAAAATGAAAAACAAAAAAGGTCCTTTACATGTCTGTCAGGAACGAGGTTTAAGTTCGCATCTTATTCCCTAGTTTCCACCTTAGACATAAGCCATTGAGCAACAAATGTCCACAGGACATTATTTTATGGGCTAAATCTGGTCGGCCCGTTGTGGCAATTATTTGGAACAAGACTATTCCTTGAAAACTGGGCTGGGCGGTCCGTCTGTTTTGGTCCACATTTAGCACAAGGCGGACGTATTTTTCGGACCGCATATATCCCCAATACAGTCATGAAAACGTATTGCAGCAAGTGTGGAATTATCACAATGATTATTGTGCTGTGTACAGTACACTTCACCCAAATCCTGAACGCTATTGCATATAATCGATTATATATTATAGAGCAGTTATGTTACAATCAAGGTACAGTGTGCAATATCACTCCATGAGCTATTGTCCATTTTCCTGTTTTATGATCTTTTCTTGAGAAATCGTTTTTTTATTTTATTTTTTGTAATTCCTCACTTTTGCCGACTAACTCCTCCACGTTTAATATATTTCCGTGCAGGTTTTTAAGTTTGTTTTCCTGCAGTTTCGCGGCACCCATCGTTCTTGCGCACCCCCACACAGATGGACGAGTTAAGTTAGAAGTGGATGGGAGTAGCGGCAGGACAGATATTCCGAGGGCACCCATTGAACGATGTGAGTAATTATTATTTCTCGTTAGAATTCTCACTTAACACAGAATGTTGTGTTTGGCTGAAGTTTAAACAGTCGAGCTGAATTGTGGCAAGATAAGCTGAAGCTGTTCGCGTCCGCAGCTAATGCTCGCGCCATGACTAGCCAGCACATAGTGAAATGGCGAATGGATTTGGCGACATTTTCCGTTTGAATTGAGCACAGAGAGGTAGGTGGTGTTTTATTTGTGGCCCTGCTTTTACAATGGACGTGTAGCAAAGTGAAGTTGGGATCAGCTTGCGTCTTTTGCAGCTAACATCACACTCGATATAGCCTAGCCGCAGTGTATGGTGGAATCGTCATTTTGGGTGTACACAACGCAAGAGCGCAGGAGTGTTTATATATATATATATATATATATAAACAATTCCACTCTGGCTGAGTTTTCTTCTTATTATTTTTCATGCTATACTATATACAAACTTTTTACTTGTATATCTTAGGATATAGTTTATTGTGACAATATAAATGATAGGAGAGAACTACAACAGCAACGAGTGTGGGTTCGGGCGGGTAGGGGATAACGTTTTCATAGTTGGGATTAGGGTTTTGCCCATAGACTTGAATGCAGAGTCCCCATAAAGACATCTAGCACATCTTCTTCTTTGTGTTCAGGAATTGCTTCTTGTAGGTTAAGTTAGAATGGTTTTCACTGTTCTTTTGTCTGGAGAACAGGCTGATTAATCACAGTTGAGTTTTGTGGGCAATCAACCATATAAATATCTACATATATATATATATATATATATATATATATATATATATATATATATATATATATATATATGTTTGTGTGTGTGTGTACAATAGTGTGCAAAAAATCAT
Organism: Brienomyrus brachyistius; assembly: GCF_023856365.1. Lineage (NCBI taxonomy): Eukaryota > Metazoa > Chordata > Actinopteri > Osteoglossiformes > Mormyridae > Brienomyrus > Brienomyrus brachyistius. Next base: position 117,481 of record NW_026042336.1, on the reverse strand, counting down.
AAGCAGTCAAAAGAAATTGTGTGATGTCACGATTGTTAGGGTCTGTATCAGCTAATCACTGCTGTTAATAGCAGCTACTGTAAACTACTGTTAATATAACTGCTAATAACATAACAATTTTACAGTTTTTTTTGTGTAATAAAGCCTATAATGTAATAATGTGATGCCTTTTTTATTCAAATATGTTAGTATGATATTGGTAAGTTATTACTGTATCAGCCTTTATTACATTAAGGGGGAAAATTAGCACATTATTGGCAGTTATTACATTAATGGTAGACATCATATTATATATGTCTAATGCACGAAGCATTAACGTTAGATATGCTTGTACCACAACTTATTAGGCAAGAGATAAGTTCTATTGCCCATTTTCATTTCAAACCAGCTTAACATTTACAGCATAATTAATTACAAGTTCCGATGTAGGCTACCATTCACACACACAATTGGAAATAATAAAATGCCTGGACAGAGCAGATACAGCCATTGTAGCCTTCGCTCCTGTCTGCTGCTGTATGCAAATCTCACTGAACCCTTAAAGCTGGAGCAGAAGTGATGTCTCTGACTAATTGCTGGTTGTTAGAGACGTACTCAGAATAATGAGAAATAAAGTAAAAATTGTGAGGGAAAAAAAAATCAGAATTTTGACTGAGTAAGTCAGAATTCTGAGATAAATGTGTGTTTTTTTTCTACTCCAGATGGCAGAAAACTCTAAAATCAACAAAGCACAAGAGTCATAATTCAGAATGTGTTCATTTAGATCAGAAACAGCTCTGTGGGATGCTTTCATCTAATCAGACTGTACCACATGGTTCATATGTAACACTTTTCTGGAGACCGCAACAAATGGGGGATTCTGAAACTGCCCGTTTGTTTGGAAAATTCCAGTCACCCTGAGTGAAAAAGGGTAGAACTCTCCCTCCTGTCCCACTGGCCTATGATTGATTGCCTGATAGCAGGAAGAGACGGTCTATAGGGGAAAGTAACCTTCAGTTTAACTCACAGAAAGACAATAAATAGTAGCACTTAACAAATGAGAGAATATCAATTGACTAGGACAAACTGAGATGAGCAACAGGAAATATAACTGTAAGCTGATAAGAGAAAAAGAAGGTGAAGGGGAAAATGGAGGGAAATTTGCTGCTTCTGATTGGATGCAAGCATGCAGGTCAGCTGATCCACCTGAATATTTCCAACTCAGCAATCGGTGATGAAGGGTCAGTAGATTGGCTAAGTGCTGGAACCAGAAGCAGAAGCTGGCTTTCATGCTCAGGAGGGTCCTGTGGCATGAAACCTTAGCCAGTTCTTTACGGATATGATGCTCCTTTAGGGGGTGCCATAGACATTCGGTCTGCATATATATTATGTTTTATCAGTGTTTCTTGTGGACCCTCAGACAGTCCATGTTTTTGCTCTCTCCCAGCACCAGCTGTCTGGCAAGGAGCAAAAACGTGGACGGACTGGGGGTTCCTGTGGATCAGGTTGAAGAACATTGTTCTGTATTGTTTTTGTTAAATGACTGATAATCAGAATTTATTTTTGGGGCTTTGGCTGCATCTTGGTTATAATGTTTAATTGAGATATGAATTAATATGGAGAACACCACACACACGGCACAAATTCTATGAAGATACTACTCATGAAATTAATATGATACCACATGTGATAAAAATACAAATATAAGGGCTTTATTTGTATGAATAAAGCATTTCACATATCTAACACATGTGTCCCCAACAACCGTAGCCAGATATTAAATCCGTTCTAGAAGAGCACACTCATTGCTTGCTGTAAAAGCATGCAGGAGGTCCCAGCTGAGCTCTGCTATAGTTGTGCTCTGTGTATTATTCATTTGGCAGATGCTCTAAGACAGAGAAATGGTTGGAGAGAACAAGGCAATTAACAAATGCATGCAAACAAGTGGCATGTTACCCAACAGGAGCAAACCGCTACAGCATCCGATAACAAAGGAAAGCAATTGTCTTGCCATAATTGCATTTTGATAGCTGTTCTAGTGCCTTAACCTCTATGCTCTGACTCCACTGTAAGGTCCAAGTTCTGTTCCCTCAGTCCATTATTCAAGAGGCATTTTCCTTATTTTGGTGAATGTTTCTGATTCTTGTTAGTGTCCACTGTTTCTGTTGATTAAGTCCAGTGCTGCTAGCCACACCGGCAGATGCGTAACCTGGTTACCCACCAGGCAGGCAGATGGGGGCAGGTGGGCGAGGTGCAGCATACTGTACGATGCGGGGGGGCACTGTGCAGCAGCTGAAGTTCCTCTTGGGCGTAATCATGTCCTGCGCACGGTACCAGCTGCCTTTCTCTGCATCATAGCATTCCACCTTGGCAGTGACTCTGAACCCATCAGACGCCCATTGCAAACAGCAAGCCGTCCAGCACTGCGATGCCGAAGTAGCTTCTTGGTTTTGTCATGGGAGGAGCAGCGTGCCATTGGTTAGTTGCAGGGTCATAAACCTCCATACTCCACACTGGATGAGCCCCGTTGGTACCGCCCACCTGGGAGACACCAATGGTAAGTGATCACTCAGGTACCAAACGGATAAGTAAATATCAGCTTTCTCAAAGTCAGGAACTCTTAAGGAATTATCGCCCTATAATAGCAGGCTGCACAGAACCTCCCATTGTCTATATAGGACACAAGCTTATAACTAATTTGTGTTCAACATACATGTCAACATAACTGCAGTGAAAAAAGGGGATTTGGGCAACAGAAAATCTGTACAATTCAGTGAAAACTGTCATCCATCAAAAAAAGATATGAGATATAAAAAAAATCATATATTTTGCTTTTATTATTATTTTTATTAGCACTAAAAATAATACTTGTAGTCAGACCCTGGAAAAAACAACAACCAGAGCAATTATGTGTGGAACTACAGAATATAACTGTAATCAAAAATCTAAGCTTTACTACCCAAGAATATTCGTTTATAACCCTGATATGCAGGGAGCATACAGTATGTGTATTGAGATGGGCCTTCCCAGCAGGTGATTTTATCCACTGAATTCTTTTGTTTGATTTAAGCGCATTACAATCTGTGACACAGCAGCAGTGACAAAAAATATGAGTCTCAGATAAATCTTGAGATTTGACTCCTTTGTTTCAGAGTACAAGAAAGGAATCACTCACCACATAGATCTTTCCCTGATATGCCGCTACTCCAAGGCCATGTCGGCGAGTGCTCATTGGGGTGATCAAGGTCCATTCGCCCGTGAGTGGATCATAGCACTCGGCAGTGGAATTAGTCTGAGCTCCCTTGCTACCCCCACAAATATATATCTAGGAAAAATGGTTCAAAAGTGATGTGTGTTATGCTGTACATGATTGGAGATGGAGATCTAGAAAGCGTAAATGTACATTTAGCTAATGGATGTTTAATCCATCCATCTTCCATAAAAGTTTATTCGGTACAGGGTGGTGGTGAACCTGGAACCTACCACAGGAAGCATATGGGCAAAGGTAGGGAATTTACAGTTAGTTGTGATCATTTCCCTTGTGAACCGCAGCTTAATCAGCTAATTAAGTTCACTAGGTTTGTTTGAATAGGGAAATCTGCAAATTGTTTAGGATTCTGACCCTCCAGGACTGGAATTGGGTAAAGCTCCTATGTTAACACCAGTTATTGTATCTCACAAGTCTTGGGCTGTGGGCAAAATTGCAAAAACACAGAGCTGGACACCACAGCACTGCCCAATGTGCCACTAATGCAGAGCAACAATGCAAGGTCATTTATGTTTTATCTAAACACTGACGTTTACTGAACTTAACAATTATGGATTGAAATCAAGCATTTGAAGACAAAGCGAGCTACTGAGTATGTAACATAATCAATTTCAAGGGGAAAATGAGGGTAACCACAGTCAGACGCCCTCCTATTAACCTACCTTTCCATTCAGGGTGGTGGCACTGGCATCCTGTCGCTTCTCGTTCATGGGCTGGATGATGGTCCATTCGTTGGCTTCTTGGTCATATCACTCGATTATGATTAGAGGCGAGAAGCGTAAATGGCCACCCATTACATAGATGGAACCATTAATTACGGCCACGCTAACATTTCAGTGGCACCAGTGCATCGGTGCCATGTGCTGCCATGTCCGTGCGACGGGGTCAAATCTGCGTACAATTGTGGCCATCAAAACCCCCAAAACAATACACGAAGCCATTTAAGTACACACTGCCATGGGCGGACTGGCGAGTCTCCTGCCCCTCCGTTACATCGACCCAGTGGTCGGCCCGGGTGTCATAGGCTTCAATCCAATTGGTTTTGCGGAAATTCCAGCCACCAATGGCCAATAAGATGTCAGCGGGCAGGAGTGGGCGGATCAGTGGCCTTTCTTTTTCTTTTAGTGTGTGTGGGGAGCCACAGCCCCATCCCTCAGGACATGAAGCAGACACGGAGGAGGCCCGGAACCCAGACCGCCAGAGGCCCCCCAGGGCATGGGAGCCCCCGGAGGACCACCGCAGGGAGAATAGCAGCCCCTCACCCAGAAAAGGGCAGAGGAGAGCTCCGGAGGGAGGCCATCCGGCAGCCACCGTGCAGGAGCCCCAGGGGGCCGTGGCGGCGAGCCCGCAGGCTCCACTGGCGGCCGGCCCCACCACGGCAAACCAGGCCCTGGGCCCAGAGATCCAAGGGCCCCCCTACCCCCCAGCAAGGGCCCGACAGAGCCAGGAGGGCCAAATCCCGCCAGGCAACCGCCGAGGGCGAGCCAGCACCCACCCGAGCACCCAGCCCCGGACATCGAGAACCACCAACGCACCAGCGGCCGGGGGCCCCATCCACCGGCAGGGAGTGTGGCGGGGGGGAATAGAGCCCGAGATGTTATTTCGGGTGGAGTCTAGGACCCAACCTGACACATGCGTATAGACAAACAGGCACACACATATACAAGCATACGTTCCCACCCTCATGCACACATAAACAAATATTTACACATTCACCCAACATAGAGATACACAGAAATGAACGCTGTACACATACTCTCACTCCCCATATATACTCTATGTGGACCCCATTTTTGTCCTCTGGCGAGGAGACCAGAAGACCACCCCAGACCCCGCAGCAGCCGAGAAGCGCACCAGCCCAGACCCCGACCAGACGGCCAGATCAGTGGCCTTTCAAAGTCAGATTGTGGACTTTTATCGTCGAGATCATATATGATCTTCAATACATCACTGATAATTGGCCTGCACGCCGCATTGGCCTTCACCAGATCGTTAGCTTTGACGATCTTCATAAAGTACGCCGGATCCATACGAGCCATGCGAACCTACACAGGAAACAAGAATGAGAGAATTTCCATGAGTTCCTTTGTGCTTTCTGTGAATCTCTGGAGATGAGCAATTTCTAACATTAAGAATACAGCAGTAAGTGCAAATTTTAATTTCTTTAGCTGAAGCCATTTACATAGAAAGTCTCAGATGTGTCAGCTAACACTTGTTTAATGTAAGATATTTGAGTGTGTTGTTTTCCATTATTTGTTACACTCTCCTCCCAGGTGTAATACCTGGAAGCCTTGGTTGTAGACTTATCGGACATGGAAATGGAGGTTCGGTCTCTAGCTACAGTAATAAGGACTTCACTCAATGAGCATTCTATTGTTATATACACAAGTCAATGCGAACATAGTATAACTATACTCACCTTGGGCAACAGAACTGAAATGTGGGCCTCTCGGGTGGCAGGCTCGTGCTCGATCCACTGGAGGATGGCCTCAAACACCGCATCTTCCTGTTTCACATTCAGCTCATCCTTCTCAATAATGTCGCAAAGTTCTTGCAGGGACAGATCTATGAACTCCTCTGAGATGCTGGCAACCTCCTTGAAGTTCTTAAGGATAAAGCTGAAAACAGACTGGTGCAGCTCGCTGAGGCCGTAACCATCGGCAGTTTTTAAAAGGCCAATGCAGTTCTGAAGGCAGAGCTGCTCATGCAGGAAATCACAGCAGCGCTGCACGATGCCCAGGACACTGAGATAATCAGCAGCTGCCAGGAGGTTCTCCACATTGTCAGCTGTGATGACCACAGAGTACGTGTAGGCGTACTCTATGACCTGCCTCAGTGTTTCTGGGGAAATGCCTGGGAGTTGGTACTCTCGCTTTCCTGAATCACTCCAGCCACTGGCGAACAGAGCCCTGAAACACAATCCAGAAGTGACTCATCTAATAAATATGGGTTTTGCAGGCAAAGTTAAATAAGGGGTTTTCTAAATCTTCTGAACCAGGGACCCCCATATGGAAATCAACCAGAGATAAGGACCCTCTGCTACAGATGATCAAATAGGCATCTAAGAACTAGGGACCAGGGGCTTTAATTCTTATTTTTCCAACATTAGCTCCCCCTTTAATATTTTTCACTTGGGCTGGTGGCCAAGTGCCCCGGAATACTTTGTTTTGCCTGTTTGACATGGTCCCCTTTTCATATCTATACCATTATTATTGTTGTTATTATTATTATTATTATATGTTAAAAGTTAAGGTGGTACACTTAGAAATATTTCTGATCAGCACTGACCTACATTAACATAATTTAATATAATATATATTAATATAAACGTTCTGTCATCGTAGAGCCTTATTGCCAAGGAGAAATCATTGCTAACGAGAGATAAAAACTGACTCCTTGCTGTTTTGGCATCGTCATATATGGGTCACAGCTACTTACTGGAAGTAGGAGCTACAGCCACACAGAATCACTCTATGGGCGTTGAACTTAACACCGTCTGCGATGAGGACCACGTCACAAAGCTGTCCTGCCAGCCGAAGCTTGTTGAACACTTCGAACGCCGGGGACATCAGTACTCGCTCCATGTCGTGTGCCATCATTATTCAAAAATGTGGATGTCTCGTCTCTTTCTCCTTTTTATATCATGTAATGACCAGCAACGGACGTGTACATCAGCATAGTGACGATATGTTCTAAAACGCAAACACTGCGCTTTTGTGTCAGTGTCCTAACATACTGATTTTTTTTATTTTAATTCATCTATATTTGCGATTCGAAATTGATTGACCAGATAGTCATGCGCCCTGCTTTTTATTTTTAACAAAATGTGGAAGCCAATGAGAGACTTGCCGATCAAGTTTTCTAACACAGCTACTTTTGAAAAACCAACTTATCCCAGATGAGTTTCACCGGCATTAACTCATTCAAGATGAGGCATCTGATCTCAGATAATTTAATATTACGTAAAATACACCGGTAGGAAAATACCCCGTTACAAATTTATTGTGAAAAAATATTTTGTTTGCACAATCAGCTGTACAAGAAGACCAAGTGAAATGTTTTTGGTACATGTATACTATGTTCATCTCAGAATTTATGTTTTAGTTTTGCATTATGTATGAATAGTCAAATCACAAATTCCCCAGATTAAAACACCAATAAATCTAAAATTATTAAATGTATAATATTTTGTCCTCCTGTCTTTTCACTTCGGTTAAGATTCCACAAATTAAAAAAAAATGTACCCTGAATGTACCCTTCACATCTATTTCAGCGAGGCTGCAGAATCATGTGTCGTTAATCGACGTGGGAAATTGCAGCGGGAATGAAACCGTTTCATTTTCATTTGAGAATAGCTTTGTATATTATGTATAAGAATATAAGAAATTCACAAACGAGAGGAGGCCATTTGGCCATCAAGCTCATTTGGGGAGAAGTTAACTAATAGCTCAGAGTTGTTAAAATCTTATCTAGTTCTGATTTAAAGGAAACCAGGGTTTTAGCTTGTGCTACACTAACAGGAAGACTATGCCATACTCTAACTACATGCTTTGTAAAGAAGTGCTTCCTCAAATTTGTTTTAAAATGTCCTCCCGCTAATTTCCAGTTATGGCCACGAGATCTGGTATTTAAACTAATATTAAAATAGCCATTTGGCTGAACAGCATCCAGACCTGTTAGAATCTTATACACCTGGATCATGTCCCCCCATAGTCTCCTTTGCTCGAGGCTAAACAGATTCAGCTCAGCTAACCTCTCCTCATAAAACATTCCTCTAAGACCAGGAATTATTCTCGTGGCCCTATGTTGCACCTTTTCCAAGGCAGCAGTGTCCTTCTTAAGGTATGGTGACCAAACCTGCACACAATATTCTAGGTGGGGTCTTACCAAGGAATTTATACGCTGCTCAAAAAATTAAAGGAACACTTTGAAAACACATCAGACATCAATGGGGAAAAAAATCATGCTGGATATCTATACTGATGTAGACTGGGTAATGTGTTAGGAATGAAAGGATGCCACATCGATTGATGGAAATGAAATTATCAACCTACAGAGAGCTGAACTCAAAGCCACCACGAAAATCAAAGTGAAAAATGATGCGGTAGGCTAGTCCATTGGCTGTCATTTTATTACAGTAGCTCAGAATCATACTCAGTAGTTTGTATGCCCCCCACATGGTTGTATGCATGCCTGACAATATCGATCCATGGTCCTAATGAGACCACGGATGGTGTCCTGGGGGGATCTCCTCTCAGATCTGGACCAGGGTATCTCACAGCTTCTGGACAGTCTGAGGTGCAACCTGGTGCCATTGGATGGATGAAACATAATGTCCCAGAGGTGTTCTATTGGATTTAGGTCAGGCGAGCATGGGGGGCAGTCAATGGTATCAATTCCTTCATCCTCCAGGAACTGCCTACATGCTCTTGCCACATGAGGCCGGGCATTGTCGTGCACCAGCATAGGGTCTAACAGTGGGTTCAAGGATTTCATCCTGATACCTAATGGCAGTCAAGGTGCCGTTGTCTAGCCTGTAGAGGTCTGTGCATCCCTCCATGGATATACCTCGCAGACCATCACTGACCCACCACCAAACCGGTTGTACTGTAATACGGTGGCCCTCAGCGGCTGGATTTACAGTGAGAAAGACTACCCCAAATGCAGTGGAACAACACGTATTTATTTTCCATGCAGCTCTTCTTACAAGCATCTCACACGTCGAGCGTCTTCACAGCAAAAAAGAAAAAAAAAAAAAAAACCCTCTAATGACAACTGGCAGCCTTCAGTACTTTCAGCTGTCACAGACTAAACCATTCTTCCACTCACAGGTAATTTCTTAAATCCCCCCCTTCCACCATAGTACACAACACATCAACCTACATAAATAAATATACAACTACATTTCACATTTTCATATTAATAAACATCTTCCTCTTTAATCTTACCCAAAAAACCCATATTATAAAACCCCAAACCCCAGCACAAAAGATTCCCCACCCTTCCTTAAGCCATGGTCTCTCCCGGAACCTTTAAATGGTGTCTGGACCCCAGGGAAATATTTGCCCAAACACCTTGGAGAGAACACAGGAAAGAAAGGTGAGTAACTACATCTTACAATTACTTCTTTGCACCCCCTTTAATTCTAGATCTTTCACCCCCACCCATCTGCATTAGTTGTCCTTACTGGTAAACCTTATTCTCCCTCAATAACCATTCCTTTTCACAGACACCACCACCTTCCTTGATGAGGAGCCGCTGTGCAGTATCTGAAACAAGGCTACCAACTGATTTTAAAATTCCCAATAAATATTCAATAAATAAACTTTGTTTGCAACTGTTCTGTGCAAATCCATGGTTAAAGTCCGAAGCTAAATAAAGTGCTGTTATTAAAAAGGAGGATGTGCTGCTAACGTGCTATACAAATTACAATATAAATAATAGTAAGGGAGTCCTCTTCCTTACACTGGTCATGCTGAACAATGCTGCAGGCAGCATAATGTTCTCCATAGGCTCTCCAGACCCTTTCACATCTGTCACATGTGCTCAGGATGAACCTGCTCTCATCTGTGAAAAGCACAGGGTGCCAGTGGCAGACCTGCAAATTCTGGTATTCTATGGCAAATGCCAATCGAGCTCCATGGTGCTGGGCAGTGAGCACAGGGCCCACTAGAGGACGTTGGGGCCTCAAGCCACCCTCATGAAGTCTGTCTCTGACCAAACAATCAGAAACATTCACACCAGTGGCCTGATGGAGGTCATTTTGTAGAGCTTCAGCAGTGTTCATCCTGTTCCTCCTTGCACAAAGGAGCAGATACCGGTCCTGTTGATGGATTAAGGACCTTCTACGGCCCTCTCCAGCTCTCCTAGAGTAACTGCCTGTCTCCTGGGATCTCCTCCATGCCCTTGAGACTGTGCTGGGAGACACAGCAAACCTTCTGGCAATGGCACGTATTGATGTGCCATCCTGGAGGAGTTGGACTATCTGTGCAACCTCTGTAGGGTCCAGGTATCGCCTCATGCTACCAGTAGTGACACTGACCGTCGCCAAATGCAAAACTAGTGAAAAAACCACCAGAAAAGATGATGAGGGAAAAATGCCAGTGGCCTCCACCTGTTAAACCATTCCTGTTTTGGGGGTCGTCTCATTGTTACCCCTCTAGTTCACCTGTTCATAATTTCATTAGCACCAAAGCAGCTGAAACTGATTAACCACCCCCTCCACTACTTAACTGACCAGATCAATATCCCAGAAGTTTAATGGACTTGATGCTATACTCTAATTAAAAAGTGTTCCTTAAATTTTTTTGAGCAATGTATAATCGTAGCATCACTTCCCTTGTCTTAAACTCCACACACCTAGAGTTGTAACCCAACATCCTATTGGCCTTTTTATTGCTTCCCCACACTGGCGAAAGTGGGACATGGAAGCATCAACATACACACCGAGATCTTTCTCATAATCAGCTACCTTTATTTCAGTGGGACCCGTAAAATATCTGTACTTTATATTTCTGCTCTCTGAATGATTATCTTACATGTATCTACTGTATGTTAAATTTCATCTGACAGGTATCAGCCCAGTCGCTAATTAAATCCAGATCCCGTTGTAGCCTCTCCGCTGCTAGATCAATATCTGCTACGCCACCCACCCTGGTGTCGTCTGCAAATGTAACCAGTTTACTGTATGTATTGGTGTCAATATCATTAATGTAAATTGGGAACAGTACTGGTCCTAAAATTGAACCCTACGGTACCCCACTATGAACACAGACCCACTGTCATGCCCGGCTCATACGATCGTTGTGTGCCACGCCCCCTGATTATCCACGTGTGCTTCCCCTATCATGCCCAGCTGTACCTTGTCGTTTCGCCATGTCTTTTGTCTATATCAGTCCACATCTTGCCCTGTCCGATGTCCGTCATTGATGTTAGTGCTGTTGTCATGTCCCGTTCTGCCCATAGCCGTCTTCCCCCTAATAAAACCCCAGTTTTCCCCGTATTCTACCTCCCTGCTTCGTCCTTCCCTGCCTCCTTCCTGCCAGCCTGCCTGTTCGCACACGCAAACTCTGACACCCACAATATAATATTGTGTACAGTACATACTGTAATCAATCCAGAGGTAACATCACTTCTCAAAATTCAAGTTGCCAGTTATGTTTACTGTAGGTCCCAGGGGAAGGGGCTGCACTAAACCAGTATTTCAATTGATTACGAAAAACCTTAGTGCTTAATTAGTAATCACAGATGGTTGCAGCGGAATTTCTGAAGAGAACCGTCAAACGAGAACGAAGGAGTATATTGAAACAACATTTATCCAAAATGGGAAATTTATGACGCTTTCACAAACTAGATAATATAAAAAAGAGAACTTTATTTTAAGTATGCAATGTCAGGAGAAGATTCAACTCCGACCTCCAGCAGAGCTTCTCCCATGTCCTGGAGGACGCAGGGGACATTGAGTCCGAATGGGCCTTGTTCCATGCCTCCGTTGTGGAGGCGGCTGACTGGAGCTGTGGCCGTAAGGTGGTCGGTGCCTGTTGTGGCGGCATTCCCCGAACCCGCTGGTGGACAGCGGTGATGAAATGATGGAATGCGGCTTCGGCGGTCGTCGAGGCAAAAACTCAGGTGTGGGAGGAGTTTAGCGAGGCCATGGAAAATGACTTCCGGACAGCCTTGACTTCAAAGACCTCGATCCCACCAACACACCTTCCAATGAGGAAGCAGAGTCTGGGGAAAAAAAGAGGTGTCAATAGAAACTCACTGTATATTATAGGGAAAGAATTCGGGGTTGGGGGTGTAAATGAGGTTACGTACTGGGCATGCTGTTGTGGGCAGATGGGTTTCTCTCCTCCTTGGTGGCCATCAGGGACTAACGAGGTGAAGCGTATTTTATGATGCGGGGGTGCGCAGGCACTACGCAGCAGCTGAAGTGTTTTCTGGCTCTGCTCATGTCCTGCGCACGATACCAGCTGCCTGTCCCCGCATCATAACACTCGACCTTGTTAGTTACCCTAAACCCATCGTGGCCGCCCATCACAAACAGGAGGTCGTCCACCACTGCGATGCCAAATTCACTGCGCGGTGTGGACATGGGGGCCACAGCATGCCAGCGGTTTGTGGTAGGGTCATAGACCTCCATGGTCTGCAGGTCATCAGGCCTGTTGATACCACCCACCTGAGAGATGCCAAAGATTCATTATCACTTGGTTGCCAAAAGGATGGGCAAACATCAACTTTCCCAAAGTCATGAACTCTTAAGCAATTTTCACCCTATGAAAGCAGGCTCTTTAGAACCTCCCATTGTCTATAAATGACACAAGCTTATATACACATGTCAACCTATATGCAATGAAAACATGGATTTGGGCAACAGAATACTTGTATGATTCGGTGAAAACTGTGAGCCTTCAAAAATGACTCCTTATGCTAATATATTTTGCTTTTTTATTGTTATTACTTAAAACGAACACTTGAAGCTAATCAGACACTGAAAAAAACAACAATCTGACCAATTATATCTGGAACTAGGGAAAATAATTAATAAAAAATCTAAACTTTACAGCCCGAGCTAGTAGCAGAGACCCCCAGCAGATCCATTTATAACCCAGAAATAAATGCAGGGAGGCTAAAGAGGGTAGCATATATGTTTTTTATGTGTATTAAGATAAGCCTTTGCAGCAGGTATTTCTGGCATTTAACTGTTTTGTTTGGTTTAAATGCATCACAATGAAAGACAGAGCAGCAAAGACAAAAAAACCATGAGTCTTACAGGTAAAATGTGAGATTTGACACAGAAAGGAATCACTCACCGCATAGATCTTCCCTCTATACGCCGTGACTCCAAGGCTGTGACGGGGAGTGCTCATTGGAGTGATCAAGCTCCATTCATTAGTGAGGGGGTCAAAGCACTCCACTGTAGAAAGGCTCTCTGTTCCATTGAAGCCCCCACAGATGTATATCTATGAAAAACAATTTAACTGTGAACACCGTTATACTGTATATGACTGGGGTTTGGAGGTTACAGATGAAGTTCATTGTGACTCAAAAATAAAAGTATATGCTATGCATAGTGTATGACAGGGTTCCCCAGTTCCGGTCCTGGCGGAACACAGTTTGCAGATTTCCCTTCTCAAACACACCATAAACAGCTAATTTTCAGGTTTAGTATGGCTGTTTGAAAAGGGAAATCTGCAAAGAGTTTTGAATTCTGCTCCGCCAGGAACAGAATAAAGGAAACCTGACATGGGAACACCATTTCATCTATCTCACAAGTCTTGGATATGACACCACAGCACTACCCAATGTGCCCCTAATGGAGACCAATAATGCATTTATGCAAATACTTAAATTTATTGAACATAGTAATTATGGATTAAAATCAGCAATCTGAAGAGAAAGAGAACTCATGACTGTGTAAAATACTCAATTTCAAGGGGAAGATGAGGGTAAACACAGTCAGACGCCCTCCCATTACCCTACCTTGCCATTCAGGGTGGTGGCACTGGCATCGCTTCTCCTCTCATTCATGGGCTCGATCTGGGTCCATTCGTTGGTTACTGGGTTGTACCGCTCAACTTTGTTGAGGGGCCTGAAACCAATATGGCCACCCATGGCGTAGATGAACCCATCGAGCACAACCACACTAACATTACAGCGATGCCAGTGCATGGGGGCCATCTGCTGCCATGCTCGTGTTATCGGGTCATATCTGCGCACGGTATTAATGAGGTGTTGGCCATCAAACCCCCCAATGCAGTACACAAATCCATCATGGTACACCATGCCATGACCAGCTAGGTTGCTCTGCTCCTCCTGCGTGATATCCACCCAGCGGTCGGCCCGTGTGTCATACGCATCGATGCAGTTAGTAGTGCCCATGTTCCATCCACCGACAGCCAGCAAAACGTCAGAGGGCAAGCGTGGGCGGATCAGCGGGTTCTCAAAGTCAGAGAGTGGACTTTCATCATCAAGATCATAGATGACCTTTAAGACATCGCTGATAATTCGCCTGCACGCCGCATTGGCCTTCACTAGATCGTTGTTTTTGACGATCTTCATGAAATATTCTGGATCCATACGAGCCATGCGAACCTACACAGGAAACAAGAATGAGAGAATTCCCATGAGTTCCTTAGTGCTTTCTGTGAATCTCTGGAGATGAGCAATTCCTAACATTAAGGATACAGCAGTAAGTGCAAATTTTAATTTCTTTAGCTGAAGCCATTTACATAGAAAGTCTCAGATGTGTCAGCTAACACTTATTTCATGTAAGACATTTGAGTGTGTTGTTTTCCATTATTTGTTACACTCTCCTCCCAGGTGTAATACCTGGAAGCCTTGGTTGTAGACTCATGGGACATGAAAATGGAGGTTCAGTCTCTAGCTACAGTAATAAGGACTTCACTCAATGAGCATTCTATTGTTATATACACAAGTCAATGCGAACATAGTATAACTATACTCACCTTGGGCAACAGAACTGAAATGTGGGCCTCTCGGGTGGCAGGCTCGTGCTCGATCCACCGGAGGATGGCGTGAAACACCACATCCTCTTCTCTGACATTCAGTTCATCCCGCTCCATGATGTCACAAAGTTCTTCGAGCGTGAGTTCTAGGAACTCGTTTGATGTGATGGCAACCTCCTTGAAGTTCTTCAGGAGGAATTTGAATGCAGACTGGTGCAGCTCATTGAGGCAGTAGACATCTCCGATTTTGACAAGCCCAACACAGTTGTCAAGGCAGAGATGCTCATGCAGGAAGTCACAGCAGCGCTGCACGATGCCCAGGACACTGAGATAATCAGCAGCTGCCAGGAGGTTCTCCACATTGTCAGCTGTGATGACCACAGAGTACGTGTAGGCGTACTCGATGACCTGCCTCAATGTTTCAGGGGAAATGCCTGGGAGTTGGTACTCCCGCTTTCCTGAATCACTCCAGTCACTGGCGAACAGAGCCCTGAAACACAATACAGAAGTGACTAATCTAATAAATATGGGTTTTGCAGGCAAAGTTAAATAAGGGGTTTTCTAAATCTTCTGAACCAGGGACCCCCAAATGGAAATAAACCGGAGATAAGGACGCCCTGCTACAGATATATCACATAGGCATCTAAGAACTAGGGACCAGGGGCTTTAACTCTTATTTTTCCAACATTAGCTCCCCCTTTAATATTTTTCACTTGGGCTGGTGGGCAAGTGCCCCGGAATACTTTGTTTTTGCCTGATGGACATGGTCCCCTTTTTATATATTTATACCATTATTATTATTATTATTATTATTATTATTATTATTATTATTATTATTATTATTATTATATGTTAAACGTTAAGGTGGTACTGTATACTTAAAAATATTTCTGATCAGCACTGACCTACATTAACATAATTTAATATAATATATATTAATATAAACTTTCTGTCATCCTAGAACCTTATTGCCAAGGAGAAGTCATTGCTAACGAGAGAAAAAAACGGACTCCTTGCTGTTTTGGCATCGTCATATATGAGCCACAGCAACTTACTGGAAGTAGGAGCTACAGCCACACAGAATCACTCTATGGGCGTTGAACTGAACACCGTCTGCGGTAAGAACCACGTCACAAAGCTGCCCTGCGAGCCGAAGCTTGTTGAACACTTCGAAAGCCGGGGACATCAGTACTCGCTCCATGTCGTGTGCCATCATTATTCAAAAATGTGGATGTCTCGTCTCTTTCTCCTTTTTATACCACTCGAAATGACGTGTACATACGTTCTAATATGCAAAAACCGCACTTTTGCGTCACAGTGTTCTAAGATACCGTAACGTTTATTTTTAAATCTATATTTGAGATTCGAAATTGATTGGGGGAGAAATATTTTCTATGCGCAATCAGCTGTACAAGAAGAATAAGTTAAATGTTTTTAACATCACTTTTGGAAAATGTATACCGTGCTTATCTTAGCATTTACGTTTTGTATTATGTGTGAATTGTCAAATCACGAATTCCCGAAATAAATAAAATAGTTCCTTAATTAATAAAAAAATGTTTTCATATTTTTTCTCCTCCACTACGTTTCTAAAAATGAAAAACAAAAAAGGTCCTTTACATGACTGTCAGGGACGAGGCTAATGTTCGTATCTTATTCCCTAGTTTCCACCTTAAACATAAGCCACTGAGCAACAAATGTCCACAGGACATTATTTTATGGGCTAAATGTGGTTGGCCCGTTGTGGCCTTTATTTAGAACAAAAATGGTCCTTGAAAATTGGGCTGCGTAGTCCGTCTGTTTTGGTCCACATTTAGCACAAGGCAGACGTATTTTTCGGACCGCAAATATCCCCAATACAGTCATGAAAACATATTGCAGCAAGTGTGGAATTATCACAATGATTATTGTGCTGTGTACAGTACACTTCACCCAAATCCTGAACACTATTGCATATAATCGATTATATATTATAGAGCAGTTATGTTACAATCAAGGTACAGTGTGCAATATCACTCCATGAGCTATTGACCATTTTCCTGTTTTATGATCTTTTCTTGAGAAATCGTTTTTTTTTTTTTTTTTTTGTAATTCCTCACTTCTGCCGACTAACTTTAGTTTAATATATTTCCGTGCAGGTTTTTAAGTTTGTTTTCCTGCAGCTTCACGGCACCCATCGTTCTTGCGCACCCCCACACAGATGGACGAGTTAAGTTAGAAGTGGATGGGAGTAGCGGCAGGACAGATATTCCGAGGGCACCCATTGAACGATGTAAGTAATTATTATTTCTCGTTAGAATTCTCACTTAACACAGAATGTTGTGTTTGGCTGAAGTTTAAACAGTCGAGCTGAATTGTGGCAAGATAAGCTGAAGCTGTTCGCGTCCGCAGCTAATGCTCGCGCCATGACTAGCCAGCACATAGTGAAATGGCGAATGTATTTGGCGACATTTTCCGTTTGAATTGAGCACAGAGACGTAGGTGGTGTTTTATTTGTGGCCCTGCTTTTACAGTGGACGTGTAGCAAAGTGAATTTGGGATCAGCTTGCGTCTTTTGCAACTAACATCACACTCGATATAGCCTAGCGCAGTGTATGGTGGAATCGTCATTTTGGGTGTACACAACGCAAGAGCGCACGAGTGTTTTATATATTTATATATATATAAACAATTCCACTCTGGCTGAGTTTTTTTATTATTATTATTTTTCATGCTATACTATATACAAACGTTGTACAAGTACATCTTAGGATATAGTTCACTGTGACAATATAAATGGTAGGAGAGAACTGAAACAGCAACGACTGTGTTTATGTAATTATTTAGGTCTGTGTATAATATCTTACTGTATCTAAAATCCCAAAGTAAATTAATTATTTTTACCCACCCACACACACAAGACATATTAAGGATTGTACATTAACATATTTTATCATAAAAAAAACTGTTGTCCGAACCATACTGAATTTAACTGGATATAGATATATGCACACACAAACAAACATAATAACTAATATATAAATTGGAAGAAATATAACTTTACATATAAAACAAGCACACACAGAAGTCAAAATATGACATACATATAAAATGTATGGTCGGTTGATTGCCAATTTCTCACCGGTACTTGTGACTAGTGACATGGTGTATTGCAACAGCAATAAAGGGTTCTCATCATCATCTCATCATCAAATAGAACTTTAAATATAAAACAAGCACGCACAGAAGTCAAAATAAGACATACATATAAAATTATTATATTAAATAAGTATAAAAGGCAGATACAATTAAAATGAGGCATTCCTAAATGACACAATTAACATGATTGCACTTTGCACAACACACAGTGATATGAAATAATTGTCATCTATATCAGGACCTTCCTTGACTTCCTTGATGCAAAGTCATCAATAATGTCATCAGATTGTGGCAGTATGACTATTTTAAGTACCTGTGCCTTTAAATGGGCGGGCCGATTTGTATTGTAATTCGTGGTAGCGCCCTATAAAAATGGCAGTGGTTGGCTGGGGGTCGAACGCTGGCAAGGTTCTTCCGGTTACCTGACTTCGTGGTAAAGATCTGCATACGACGGATTTATTGGAGGCGGCTGTTTGGTAGGTGGCAGCGGGTACGTTTTATTCCATTCTGTTTCGGCTCACTTGTACTCAACCGGTGGGTGCACGTTGCTGCGGGTAAATGGTGGGGCTGGCGACTTGTAATGGGCTTGTGGAAAATCGCCCGTAAGTTCGATCTAGGTTCGTGATTGTGGGTTTTAATTAACTTGTTTTGCCTGGCGCCATCCTTTGCAGGCAACGTGGAGGGAGTTTATCCGGCTGGTTGGAGATCACTACGCCATTAAGCATTGCTGCTCTGCCTGCTTTTACAGCTGCGGTCTGGATTGCCTGTCCTGCAGTTGCTGCTGCTTTGCCTCTTTGCCTCTGCTCTTGTTTTCTCTCCTTTTTTTGTATCGAATGTGAGGGATTTTTATCTTGTGTGTTTTAAGATTCTTTGGGGTTGGGATGCCATTAGGGAGGAGGGGAACTTTGTGGTGGCATGTTGTATTGTGTGTATGCATGGGAGTTGTAGTGTTTTGTTTCAGGATGCCATCTGCTGTTTTGTCTGTTTAACCTCCTACCCTGTGTGGACCAGCCCCGAGGTTTTATCTCGTCGTGTGGATGGTGTTTTTTTAATTTTGTTTTAATAAACGATTGTAAGTGGAGCCACGTCTCTTGCTGCCGTGTATAACGGACCTGAGTACCTTTCTCTTGGAGTTTCATTTAGCTTAGGAACTATTTCCCTGGGCGCAATTCCCAGGGTGGCGTAGTCGGTGTCTTAAGGGGTGGTTCCCCTGAACTCTGAGCCCAGCGCTGCGACAATATGAAATCTGGCCAGCAATTGCATGATTAATGCTGATGATAGCAAGGCCAGTGAGGCGTTCCTGAGACATAGTGGACCTCAGATATGTCTTCACAAGTTTCAGCTTTGAAAAGCTCCTCTCTGCTGAAGCCACAGTTACAGGTAGAGTAACTGCAATTCTCAGAGCAATGCACAAATTTGGGTATATTTCTGAGAGTTCGCTGTCATGCACAAAGTTCAGCAGCTCAAGACAGGTCATAGATTTTGATGGTAAGTCAGACGAATTCTTAATCTCCTGTGCAAGCTCTCCGGCATCCAAGTCTGATTGGTCCTGAAAAAGCTAAGTAGCACCGAGGGTCTTACACTGTTCAGTGAGGTCATCATTTGAGAGATTTGGAAAATGTGTCAGTCCTCCAGATTTCTCTCCCACATTTTCCAATGTGGTGAATCTCTCTTGGATGGAAGACACTGCAGCATCAACAACAACATTAAAAAAGGTCACCTCCAGCTTCTTTAAGTCATCACTCAATGGCTCATCAAATGATTTGTGAGAGAAGTGCCGCTTTGTAGATCTCTGTCTTTTCTGCTGTAGAACAGCCTCTACGTTCATGTCCTCACACATCCTTGGCTGACATTTGTGCAGATGCAAAGCCTGTTGCCCTGTAGTTGCGAGAGAATTGAATGATAGCAGTGAGACGAGTCAGCGAGTCAGCCTGCAGAAGTGCCATCTCTTGTTTGTTAATTGTTTCACCATTTTTAATCTCACTACCAGCTCTTTCCATGCTTTCATGGAGTTATGGTGTTCAGGACTATTGTCACGTGAGGTGAGAAGAGAACTGGCATGCTTCCAATCTATCAGCCCAGAACTTGTTAAACTGATGTGTCTTTTAGAAAACAAAAAAAAGCAAAAAAGGCTGTTGTTTTTCTCAGAATATACTAGCCAGCTTTTAGGCATCTTTTCACCGCTAACTAGTGTTTTCTTAAAATACTGCTGGTGGCAACTTCTTCCATCACCCTCATTTCTAGGAAAAACAAAGTCAGGTGCTACCTTACTTGGTCCTTTGCGAACCAGCTGTATTCGAATGCTGTCAGTGATATCTGAAGGCCAGTTTGTAGGTTTTGTAGGCAGGAGCTCATCCTCAGGGGGTTGAGCTCCAGGCATTTCTATGAGCATACATTTGCATTAGTATACACAAGTTATTTTGAATACACAGCATTCATCGTGCCGGAACAGTCGTTGCAAAATATTTTGCGACACACCCACACACTCAGGCTACGCACAATCACACCTGAAGTGGCTGCTATTGGCTCTTCATCTATCGTTCTCGTTTGGCTCTCAACGGAGGCGGTCGCACTTCTTACCCTCTCCCTCCCCTTATCTTCCCTGCTTCGCTCCTCTCGTCTCGTCTAGTCTACTGTCTTATACTGTGTCTGTGAAGAGACTCTCTCAGCCCTGCTCTCCAAACCACGAAAAATTATGGATTTGATCAGCTGGTCTCTCAACGCAATTGACACCATCTTCTCGACGAGAAGCCTAGGGTCGGGGGAACCTGACTGTCCTGCAGGAACGTACGCAGCTGGCTACACGATGGACGGATGGGAGCGGTGGAGGGTCGTGTGCCTGGCAGCTCTTTCCGTGGAGGACATTGAAGACATCTACTTATTCGGAACCATGATTACAGGTATTATGCTGATTGGCTTAGGCATTGCCCTGGTTTATCAAAGATTGAAGAAGACGGTGACAGCCTCTCAAAGCCCCACTAGGCTGGCCGGAATGATTGATGGAGTGGGCAGAGCTGTTAGCACTCAGACTGTGCAGACTGTGCAAATGGATCGCAAACTGGATAACATCATGGAGAAGCTAACAGCTTTGCAAAAATTATTGGATGGCGGAGATCAGCGTGGACATTAGAGGAGCTGGAAATTTCAGCTCCTCGCATGGAAACCCAAACAACCTTATTCTATCAAGTATTTGGCTCCCCCATATCAGCACTGGCCTTGGCCAAGGCTGCTGCTGGAACTAACAACTCCCCCAGAAGAACAAGGCAGTGAGACTCTCTTGCATTCCTCTCCCCCAATCCCAAGGACTTACCCTCCCCCCATCCCACGCCTCCGCCGCTTCATACCCCCAGCGTGAACAGGCGGGTCTGACCAGCGCCGTTTCTATGGCAGCAGGACCGGATGGCTGTCTGTCTCTGCTGGGTCACCTCCACACCCCCTTTCCCCTACCCTTTGCAAGTCGTGTCATTTTTATGTAAGGTGTAGTGCCCATGTGCTTATGTTGCTGAGGTGTTTTTTTCGGTTCCCACAATGTACTCCCTACTGGAGTGCAATCTGGGGGGTGTTTTTTTATTCTCCTCCTCTCCCACCATGTTATCCTGTTTCTATTCTTCTCACTTCCCCTGTCTCCCGGCCGGTCTTCCCCCTACTGTGATGTCTGTGTATATGTAAGGTCGGTTGATGGCCTGCTCTTCACCGGTACTTGTGACTGGTGCCATGGTATATTGCATCAGCAATAAAGGGCTTTTCCAATCCAATCCAATCCTCGGGATCAGACATTTGTGGAGACACGTATGTGGCTGAGGAGGTGGACGGCTCCTCATCTTGGGCGGTGGCAGTGGCAGAGGGTGCTCCAAAATGTTTCAGAAGTGCCCCTGAATAGAAACCCACTATAAAACTCTGATACATGCATGCATCATTTTCATGTTTAAAACAAACATATAATTTTGCCCAATTTATCAAATATTCAGAATTATATGTATAACAAGCATTTAATTGAATAGTCTATCACAACATCAGTGTTTGGAAGCAATGCATTACTCTGTAATTACACTAAGGTGACATTCCTAAATAATAAAAAAAAGAAAAATAATCCTTATAGTGTAAGGGATTTTTTTTGCTAAGTCAGCTAGACTACAACAGTATTCTGTCGTCCGGTTTTCACATAAGATAGTATGCAAACGGCTAACAAACAGCCATTATAATTCGTCATACACTGAGAATAGGACACAAATCAAAAGTACTTGTCCATCTTCCATCTGTGTTAATTTTGCACTCCAATATCAACACCCATCCCCCAACCCGAGAGTCTGGTGCTTTTGTGTTTGTTTCTTCCGTGTTTTTGGGTTACACGATCAATCTCGTCCCCCACCTGCAAATTTTATTTGTTCAGACCAAATGTGCCAACTTGAGTGAGGATTGATAGTTTGATCAATGAAGCCATGCATCTCCAGGTAATGGGGGCACATTACCTGCATTGTGAGGGATTGTCAGTTAGGGCACTACGGCCATGTGGCGCGTTTCCCTGAAGGTGATCCGGGTCGCAGGATCCTCATTGCTGAGGACCCAAGCGGCTGGACCAGGCCAAGGGGACGCCCACGTACATGTAACACCTACTGTAGCTGTGGCAGATGGATGGCGATGGATTGGTAGAACTGGACCGTGTATTTGCCTGAGGGATCGCCGGCCAGGATCCCGAGGAGATTCGCTGTGTAGTGGTTGACTTCATACATACAGATTCAATTTTATATCTTACATGAAATGCAAAACACAACAATAATCCTGATGTAGTTTTCTGAAAATCTGTAACAATAGAGTGAAGGAACTGATCAAAGGCTGGGTTACTCATATATGGTATGATGAATATAATTAAGTGTTTGTTTAACCCTTTAGCTAAAAAACACACACACAAATTCCATAGCACAGCTGATTATATATATTTTATATTTTAATCATCCAGCGATATTGTTTAACGTTGTTTCGTTGTTCACATTTCGTGGTGTGTCAACAATGATCAATGAAAAACAAATTAAATTGTTGTTATTCCAGTCCTCCTGCCTGTCGTCTGCCTCAGTCTGTCTGTGGCTGAAGGAGCACAGATGCCCTCCCCAGCTTCCAGATGTCTCTGTATGGTAAAGTGCAGCAGTGTCTATTGGTATCATGGTCTCAGAAAAGAACAGCAGAAAATGACAGGAACAAATGTCCATCATCTGATACTCGGACTCCTGGTGACAGACAAGTAGTCTCTTCCTGCCTCCCAGCCCAGCATTCACCAAATAGCTATAGAGACACTGTTGCATATGCATGAGCTCCCACATAATTGTTAGACTGAACATGTTTCCTTTGTGTGGTTACATTGCAGCATTCTTAGAAAACTAAGAAAGTATCCCAGTGTTCTGTAAGCACTGTACATTTTAGGGAAAGAATTTGAAGGGGGGTGTACTTGAGGTTACCCACCAGGCAGGTGGGTTTATCTCCTCCTGGGTGGCCATGGGACTACCGAGGTGCAGCGTGCTGTACGATGCGGGGGTGCGCAGGCACTACGCAGCAGCTGAAGTCTCTGTTGGCTCTGCTCATGTCCTGGGCGCTAAACCAGCTGCCTGTCCCCGCATCGTAACACTCCACCTTGGTTGTAACCCAGACGTCATCAGAGCCGCCCATCACAAACAGGAGGTCATCCACCACTGCGATGCCAAAACGGCCTCGTGCCGTGAACATGGGGGCCACAGCACGCCAGTGGTTCATCGCAGGGTCATAGGCCTCGACGCTCCGCAGGTAATGTGACCCGTTGGAACCGCCCACCGGGGAGACACCAAAAGCAGGTGATCACTCAGGTACCAAAAGGATAAGCAAATATCAGCTTTACCAAAGTCACAAACTTTTCAGGAATTTTAGTCCTATGAAAGCAGGCTTCCATTGTCTCACAAGCTTATAACTCATTTGTGTTAAAGACACGTGAACCTAACTGTACCAAAGACAGGGATTAGGGTGGAGGGAAAACCAGCAGAATTAGGGGAAAATCATGAGCCTTCAAAAAAGACTCCTTATGCTCATATATTTTGCTTTTATTATTATTATTACTAAAAATGGCATTTGTAGTTAAACAGACTCTGACAAAAACAACAATTATGTCTGGAACTAGAGAATATAAAACTGTGATCATAAATCGAAACTTTACTACCCGAGCTTGTAGCAGAGTCCCCTAACATATTCGTTTATAACCCAGAAATGAATGCAGGGAGGCTAAAGAGGTTGGTATATATTTTGTACATGCATTCAGATAAGCCTTCACAGTGAGTTATTCTGACACTGAACATTTTGTTTGGTTTAAGGGAATCACAATCCATGACAGTAGCAAAGACAGATAGGTAAAACTTGAAACTTGTCACCTATGGTTCAAGGTGCAAGAAAGGAGTCACTCACCACATACATTTTCCCGTGATAAGCAGCGACCCTAAGGCCACGTGGGCGAGTGCTCATGAGAGCGATTATGGTCCATTCGCAGGTGAGTGAGTCATAGCACTCCACAGTAGCATGTGTATCAGCTCCATTGTAGCCGCCACAGATATATATCTAAGAAAACCAATTCAAAAGTGATGAGTGTCATGATGTACATGATTGAGATGCAGATCCAGAAAGTACAGGGTCGTAGTGAAGCTGGAGCCGACCACAGGAAGCACATGGCACAAGGTAGGAGATTTACAGATAAAGTTCACCGTGACACAAACATAGAAGTATGTGCAATGGATAGTGTAGGACAGGGTTCCCCAATTTCCGTACTAGCGGGCCGGAATCCAATGCAGCTTGCAGATTTCCCATCTCGAGCAAACTGTAATCAGCTAATTACTAAGTTTACTAGGTGTGTTTGAATAGGGAAATTTATCTGCAAACTGTTTGGAATCTGGCCCCAGGGCCGGTATTGGGGAACACCATTTCATCTATCTCACAAGTCTTGGACTTGAGAATGAGGGTAACCACAGTCAGACGCCCTCCCATTAACCTACCTTGCCATTTAAGGTGGTGGCACTGGCATCGTGTCGCCGCTCATGCATGGGCTGGATAATGGTCCGTTCATTAGTTTCCGGGTCGTAGCGCTCGGCTGTGTTGAAGCGCATGAGGCCGCCAAACCCCCCAATGCAGTACACGTATCCATTTAAGTATACTGTGCCATGGCCGGACTGGCGCCTCTCCACCTGCGTAACATCCACCCAGCGGTCGGCCCGGGAGTCGTACGCATCAATCCAGGTGGTTGGGTGGTCAACCCAGCCACCAATAGCCAACAGGATGTCAGAGGGCTGGCGTGGGCGGGTCAACGGGTTTTCAGAATTTGGGCTTTTAAATTCAAGTTCATACATGGCCCTTAAGACGTCGTTGACAATGGGCTTGCACGCCGCATTGGCCTTCACTAGATCGTTCATTTTAATGTTCTTCATAAAATATTCCAGATCCATGCGAGCCATCTGAACCTACACAGGAAACAAGAACAAGAGAATGTCCATGAGTTCTTTGATGTTTTTTTTATGTATCACTGGAAAAGAGGAACTCTTGAGATAAAAGATCGAACAGCATGTCCAAATTGTAATTTCTCATTTTCATAAGGCTTTAGCTGAAGCCATTTACTTTGAAAGTCTCACTTGTGTCAGCTACAACTTTTTTTAATGTAAGACATTTGAGTGTGTTGTTTTGGAAGCCCAGGTTGTAGACTTATGGGACATGAAAATCTCTAACTACAGTAAAGGAATTTGGTGAATGAACATTTTATTGTTATATCCACATGTCAGTAAGAATGTTGTATAATTATAGTCACCTTGGGCAACATAACTGAAATGTGGGCCTCTCGGGTGGCAGGCTCGTGCTCGATCCACCGGAGGATGGCGTCAAACACAACATCCTCCTGTCTGACATTCAACTCAACCTTCTCAATGATGACACAAAGCTGTTGGAGGGACAGATCCATGAACTCCTCTGAGGTGGTGGCAACCTCATTGAAGTTCTTCAGAATGAAGCTGAAGGCAGACTGGTGCAGCTCGTTGAGGCAGTAGCCATCAGCGAGTTTAAAAAGGCTAATGCAGTTCTGGGTTAGGGTTAGGGTTGGTCAGAGCTGCACAATGCCCAGGATGTTCAGCTGATCGGCGGCCGCCAGGAGGTTCTCCACGTTGTCAGTCGTGACGAGCACAGAGTACGCGTAGGCGTACTCGATGATCTGCTGCATCGTATCTGGGGAAACGCCTGGGAAGTGGTAGTCCCGTTTTCCTGAATCCTTCCAGTCACCGGTTAACAGAGCCCTGAAGGACAGTACAGATGTGAGTCATGTAATTAATAATAGGGTTTGCAGACAAAGTTAACAAGGGATTTTCTAATTCTTAAGTTGAGGAACCTCCACTACAGATAATCACATATGTACTTAAGAACTAGGAACCAGGACAGAAAGGACTTTAATATTTTTTTTTTGCGGCAGTGGGTCCCCATAAAATTTTTCACTTGGATCTGTGGGCAGTCACCTGCAATATTAGTTTGCCTTTGATTGACGTGGTCCCATTTCAATATTTTTATACTACTACTATAATAATAATAATTATTATACTAATAATTTTAAGTATTATTTTTATTATCATTATATGTCCAATGTTAAGGTGGTTCACTTAATAACTAGCTCAGAAATATTTCTTATTAGCCCTGTACTCTAATTTAACACAATTATGCATTTATGAAACTTTCTGTCATCACAGACGCTCATTGCCGGGGACAAATCATTGCTAAAGAAACAAAACTAACATTGAATGTAAGAAAACAATATATGTGATGTTTAGTAAATTCATTTGAGTTAAAATTGTGTTAAAATTTCTAACACCGATGTTTAAAGGGACTTTAAGGGACTAGTTCATA
This sequence comes from Brienomyrus brachyistius, assembly GCF_023856365.1. Lineage (NCBI taxonomy): Eukaryota > Metazoa > Chordata > Actinopteri > Osteoglossiformes > Mormyridae > Brienomyrus > Brienomyrus brachyistius. Next base: position 90,745 of record NW_026042336.1, on the reverse strand, counting down.
TGTATGCACGTGTATTTTGTGACAAATGATTTATCACCTATGAAAAAAAAATAAAGTACATGTATAATTAAAAAGTTTTAGATTTTTCCTATAGGCTTTTCCTTTGAGTAAAAAAAAGCAGTGAAAACGGGCTTTCAGGTAATTTACCTGGAAAAATAAAGTTTAAATAAATGAAATAAATGCTCTAATAGTACAAGTAAGTTAGTGGTTTATTTATTGTTAGTTACTGTAATGTTGTGCTGCTTTATTTGTTTAATCGTCTAGTCTATGAGGAAGGCATTCAAGTACGAATTGCAATGTATTTTGTACATGACAATAAACTCTGAATCCTTGGAATAAATGTATTTGATCTTTTTCCTGGCAACTCTCTTTTTATACAGGGCCATTATATACAATAGTTAATTTTTTTCACTGCTGAGAGTTTGTATCAGGACTTGGTTATTGTAAATTTAATGTGCATGCAGGTGTTATTTGTATAGATTCATCTACACCCTTCTGGCAGTGCTGCTATCGCAGTCAGGTCTCGCACACTTCGAGCAGTAGTTTTTACTCCACCCCTGCAGCCGCCGGCAGATGGCGCTCCACGTCCCGTCAGCTGCACACAGACCTAGGTCCAAGTCGTTAGTCCAACGCACCCATAGTCTTGTGATGACATGTGATTGAGAAAATGTTATCAGGTGGCTGTTTAGCGGTTCAGAGGATTAGCTGGACTTGATTTTGATTGAATGACACCTGGAGGAAGTTTTAAGGGTAGAGGACCTTGTTTAGAAGCAAGAAGGGGAGAGAGACGGCGGGGCTCTTTCGTGAGGCAGGGACGGTGTTGGATGCTCAGTTGACAAGAAAGGATGTTTTGTGCCATGTTGGATTGACTTTCGGATGGAGTGACCAGCGAGGGACGTGTGGAAAGACTTTGTGTGCGTTTTCGGTGGGCTTTTGGGACGCAGATACCCACAGACTGATCTACGGACATACGGGATGGTCTTGGCGGCTACTGGACAGAGGGAAGTTCGGTTGTTGTTTTAATCTTAGATCCTGTGAGTGTGTGTGTGTGTGTGTGTGTGTGTGTGTGTGTGTGTGTGTGTGTGTGTGTGAGAGAGAGAGAGAGAGAGGGGATTAGGGAGGTATATTTACTATGGTTTAGCGTGGAAAGTGGGTGGCTTATTGGGAATGTTTTATGTATTGAGCATTTATTTATGCATAATAACGAGGTATGTTAGTCTAACCTATCCCTGCTTTAGACCTTTTGGGGGGTATGCAACACTGCATGATGGTGGGTGGCGCTAGCTGCTGGCTTGGTGCTCCGTAGGTTAGATAGCATAACCCGTATTCCTGCCTGCATTCACTTAAACCTGGTATCTTATGAACAGTATATTTAGTAAAGAATAAAGGAAAGTGTATTTGTTACCGTGTTCTGTGTGGGTTTTTGTGAGGAATCTAGGGACGACGACCTGACCGGTTAAAAGAGGCGGTGGCAGCGTAAGGAAATTGCTGTGACATTACAGTCTATTGGGTGGGTTTCCTGGTAACGGTGACTCTTAGCATCTTGCGAAGACTTCAAAGGTAAACCTTACAACGAGAACACGTGTGTACTTTTCTAGGCGTGCTTCCAGAACAATCCCATAAGACGTTGCTTAAGGGACAGCTTGACTGCGGAATGAAAGAATGTGGTGTTCTCTGTAAATACAACACTGCAGGAAAGCTTCACAATCAGGATTGAGGAGAGCCTAAAAATGAGACGCAATTTGAATAATCTAACCGTAAATTAGATTTTCGCTGATCGGGTGCAGGATCCCGCCTCCCCAGCTTGTAGTATCACAGCTTTTTATTTGTGTGCATACGTTCTTTAAAATGCCTGGTGTGTATGTCATTTGTTTTTGGGATGAGCAATGCCATGATAGCCGAAAGATTGTGTTACTGTTATAACGTAAAAGAATGTACAATGTGCGTTGATTACCTCATTAGTACTATTCCAGGGTGCTTTCTTAGGGAAAACATATTAAACTTGTATGAAATTAACCTGCAGTGTCGACTCAACCTTATCAACCAAAGTTTTGTTATACCGCGACAAGGCTGAAGTTGTCTTCTAATTCTCCAGCTTCTTCGCAGGATCCGTGCCTCCTTAAAAGGGGATGCCGTTTCGACCGAATCCTCTAGAGGGCGCTGCTAAATTGAAGACTCCATAAATGTATTCCTTATCTCTGAAATTTGTTCTCTTAAATTAAATTTGGAATCTGAGCTGTGTATTTGATTTCTCAGATATTATTTGAAGATACGTCACTACAATTTTCAGTTTAATTCCCTCTGAAATTGGAAGTCTTTCATTAAGATGTACTGCACAAGCTGCAGTTTCTGTAACTTGTCGGATTTAAGGTACCGCAGTTTAAATGGACTTCATATTCGTTCACTTACATTTTGCCCAGACTACCTCAAGTTCGACAAGATACCCCGATAAGCCAGTAACTCCGCTTCGTAGTACAGGCCGCTGTTCTCGTCTAGCTCCATTTATTTTTGTTCCTTGTTATCCCAGTGTAGTCTTCAGAGTTAGTGGTTTGTGTTTTCTAGGGTCAGTGCCTGGTAATTGTTCCAATCGTTGCTCGTTGTCTGCACCCTCTGTGATTGGTCGATTGTCTGATGTCTCACACTTTGATCCTCTTATTAGCCCAGTTGGCTTGTTTAACTGCCTGCCTCTGCTCAGTTGTTTACTCGGTCATTGTGTGTTCATGTTGCTGTGTGTTTTATAATCCTGCTTCCTCTGTTATACCTCGTCTGTGTATATGTATGTGTGTGCGCCGAGACACATTAGGGGATGATGAGGTTCAATATTTATTAACTTCAGCTCCGGGTCTAACGCACACACACTCAACTTCACTGTGTTGCCTTCTTCGACTTCCCTCCTGTGCTGCCTATAACTATATGCTACTACTGCCCTCTCGTGGTTGAATCCAAGCTATTACAGTATCTATGTATGTGTGTATTTATATGTATGTATATATAATATAGTGTGTGTGTGCAGGAATATTTCAAAGACAAGTCTGGTGGTACCTGTAGCACAGCCGTCTCTGTGTTGCACAGTTGGTTTCAGTATCCAAATGTCCCTTCAATTACAGTACGTGCTTCATTCTGATAACGCAAGATATTTTTAATGATACGGTTTGTTCTTTATAAATGTATATAATTTTATTTCGGTATTTCATTAAACAGTATGACTGAGTGAAAGGACCAGATGCTATAATAAAACATATATTGACCAGTTCTTGTCTTTTTATCAATCTTGGAGGGACGTCCAGTTCTTGGTGACTCTGCGGTGTGTTTCATGGTATCTAAGGCCGTGGAAACTTGCCCTTCCTGCTGACACACCTTTCTGCAATATGATCCTTTTCATGTTTTGTAAGCTTTCTGTGAAATATGACTTTTGGTGTAAGATACAACTGAGTAAAGGTCATGAGAGAACCTACCTGGACAGCTGAGCTTTATTTGGGGTTAATCAGTCACTTAACTGATGGCAGGTGTGTCCCCAAAAAGCCTGAATGCTGTAATTAAATCAAAAGGTGCTCCAACATAATATTAGTTTATGGGTGTGCGCACTTAGCTAGCTTATGTACTTTTCTTGTTTAAAATTTTTTTCCCCCCAAACACATTTTTGTTTTTCGGTTGAATTGTATAGATTTTAGGTCACGTTAAAAGTGGAAAAAGTTTTGAAATGACTTGTGGTCAATTTTTTTTTTTTTTACATCATGAAAACCCGGCATGTTAACAGGGATGTGTACATTTTATATCTCCACTGTACCAGGGCAACAGTGTGGAACAACTAAAATAACCAATCAGCACAGGACAACAAGAAGCAGACGGCGTAACAAGGACCGAAAGTAAGAAACCTTAAACACTAAGGGTTAATAACGCTAGAGAAGACTTGGAATAAGAGTCTAAGCAGAACAAAGTTAGACAAGCAGGTTACACCTTAAACAGGGACACAAAGAGAGACAAAAGATACTAAGGAAACCAAAAACCAATAAAACCTTAAGAGGTGAACTCATGACTGGAGGGGTTTAGCTTCTAAGCCATGTACTCAACCCACTGAGCGACACCTGCTGATCAAAAGGACACAAGACACACAGGACAGGATCGGACAGGTACTGGCGCAAACGTTTAATTGTCTGGTAAAATTTAACTTCATAGAGGTTTAGGAACTGAAGTGGTGTCCATTTAGCCATCCAACAAGACATCAGTAACTTTTTGGAGAACAGACCAAATTCTTGTTAGTTTTTGTTTTACATTATTTTTTTCTGAGCATTTTACTACACTTTCTAGCCACATAAATAGCTTTAAACATTTTCTTTGACTGCCTACGACTTTTCTTCAGTACTGTGTATGCGTCTACATGCATTTCCTCAGACAGAAAAATGACCTGGAAAATGTCGTCCTTGGTTAAATTTGAGGCATTTCTGTATGCGATTAGCAGGTAATCTGGGTGTTTAATGTCATTGCATGCTTGTTGATTTTGACTCCACTCTTCTTTGTACACATTATTCTCACAAATAGAACATGACAGCTGTACAGCCAAAGGATTTATAGCATCTGCTTTACCCTGAGACACATGGGGCTCTGAGGCTCACAGCTGGGACTCAAAATGCTAAATGAGAATCACTGAATATTTACTACCACATGTATGTATGATGCCCTTATTCTTTTAAAAGTTGCACAATTTCATTTTCGTAAATACATTAATAAAACAAACCTGAGCAATTTCATAATAGGAAATAAATGCTTTTGCATGATTATTTGTCCAGCTATGGACATTCAGTGGCACCCCCAGAAAATATAGATTTAGATCCTTCCCTGAAGACACCCACAGCGTGAGGACCAGTAATATTACTTTTAAGGAGGAAAAGTTGCAACTACTTGAAGCTAGTCCATAGCCATACTAACAACTGAAGCTTACTTTATGTTCCTCATTGGAGTTGGTACGTTCCAGCGGTCTCTTCTGCAAGCTCAGTCAGTGATGCAAACAAGAGATGTGATTAGTGCGGATATTTCTGGATGTTTGGCGCAGATTATGGTTGAGTTTCGATCCAGAGGACTGTCTATACAGCATGCCAGTTACTGATGGAAGAAATCACTGAGCCATTTCTCCAGTTTATTTTAGGAACCTTGGTTCCTGTTTCTGACCTGTGTGTTCCTAGTTTGCATGTTCTCTCTCTCACGCACGGATCTGGCAGTTCTAGATTCCACCTGCAGTCCAAAGACATACAGTGAGGCTGATGGGTATCTCCAAAGTGCCTGGAGGGTGGTTTGCCCCATGATGGTCCCGGGTGAACCCAGCTTTGTGCCCTGTGTTGCCTGATAGACTCTAGTCCAGTGTGTAGTGCTGCACTGTATTCCGTGGTAGGAAGGAAGAAGTGGGGTTTGGTTAGGCTTCAGAAATATTGCATAGAGGTTATAAAAAAACGCAGCCTTGCACAGATGGCACAGAAGGGTGCAGGGGCATGTCAGATGAGCCGTGGTACCTCCTCAATGCCAGTTCTAGTGACCAGTTATCAAGCCCAGTCAAGCGGGCAGAGAGGAAATGATTCTTATTCCTCCATAAAAGTTGGTGCTCTCCTCCATGCATGGATGGATGGATGATTGCAGGAGCCCGACCATGACCTGTAGCAGCAGCGTTTGTCACCACTCAAATCACACGTTTGCCTGTGGCCCCCTGTTGGCCAGAAGCAGTTACTACACTAAATATTATGGATACACATTCCATCCATCCATCCATCCATTTTCCAAAGCGCTTATCCTACTGGGTCGCGGGAGGTCCGGAGCCTATCCCGGAAGCAATGGGTTATTCTGTTTCTTTTCTTCTCTCTGTTTGCCCCTGTCTCCCGACCTGTCTACCCCCTACTGTGATGTTTGTGTACATGTATGGTCGGTTGATGGCCTGTTTTTCGCTGGTACTCGTGACTAGTGACATGGTATATTGCAACAGCAATAAAGGGTTTTCATCATCATCATCGTCATCACTTTCGTTTTACTGTAATATTTTATGGGTTTTTTGTTATTTCAGTCTTAGTTATGATAATCTATCTTTTTATATATTTTGTTTTTCCCAGAAGCTGGTGAAAAAAATATTTTGATGCGCATATGTACAGTGTATGTTAGTATATGACATGTAAAATTCCCGGATGGAGTAATGATTAATGATATATACATGTAGACTAAATGAAAATGGAAAAATGGAAATTATATAACGGGGACATATGTGCTGTAAGTGAAAATGTAAATGTTTTATGAAACAGGCCTGGGGGCTGAAGCTAATTCAGTGGTAAAGACATGAGCTCGTCTCTTGGAGGTCGACGTGAGGAGGTCTGCACTGGAAAAGACTACACTGAGTGAGTGTACCCTTATTGGTAACTGAAGGGTAACAGCGGGAAGCTGTTACCCTTCAGTCAACTTCACTATCCAATGTTGTGTCAATAGTCATGATCAGCAAGGAACATTCTTAGATATTAAAGTCGTTTACTCTGGTATTTGCGCTCTGGCTGTGAATGCAGCAGCTGTCCACAGTGTAACAGGCAGGCAGGTACACAGACAGACTGACTGGCAAGCAGATAGATAGACAGACAGATGGAGAGGCAGGCAGGCAAGCAGGTAGAGAAATAGAGAGACAGGAAGGCAGATAGACAGGCAGGCAGACAGACAGGCAGGTAGATAGACATGTCTAGGAGGGCAGAATGAGGCTGTGCGACCCTGATAAATACTCCTGCTTCCTGTGAGGTTTTATGTATTTCCTCTCCAGGACCAAACAGCTGTCTCCCTTCCTCCATCTCTGAGCTACAGGATGGTATGTGTCACCTAACCTCTGCACACTGCACGCAGTGATTTGCAGTGATTTGCATATGCCATAGGATGCTTGGCCCTTTGCCTCCTTCCTGATCCAAACTTCTAGGGTCTCCATGGGTAACCAGCATCCTGATGCCATGAAGAGGGTGTTGAGGAAGAGGAGAAGCTTCATGGTGTAGTAATACCAGCCACATTTAAATCAACATGTAGGAAAAAAAATCACCTGAGCTGCAAAACACATAGCAATCCAGTGGGGGCGCTGTTTGGCTCATTGAGTTTGGATGCTATGTCTATGATGGGAAGGTCACCTGTTCAATGTCACTACTGGGCCCCTCCGTAAGGCCCTTAACCCACCGTTACTCCAGGCACTGTTTGGCCCTGCTTTCTCAAAAATGTCGCTTTTTATGAAATTGTCTGTTAAATCTAACATTCATTTAATTGATAGAAATGTGCATCACTGGTGAAAGGTAAGCAAGTACTTAACAGTGATAAATTCAGTGTCTTACTTTTAACAGGGTTCTAAATACATATATAAAGCAAGCTGTGATTGGAAAGTAGTTCATACCCAAAATGGTACAATGGCCAAAAAAATCCATCCGTCTGTGTCTGCACTCGTTCTGCCGTCTCATTCGAAACCAAAGCGGGTCGTACCTCCCACTTCACCTGGTGTCAGTCAGAATGGCACAGGTGTAATATTCACTGTCGAGGTGTCACTTTTCATTCATGTTGTAATTATGGAGACCCCAGCTGCCTTACTGTGAGGTCAAAGCGAAACGTGGCTTTCATGGGTTTTTCAAATGTTGCCACACGAATGCAGCAGTGCTATTACCTGTCAAAGTTTACAGGTTTTCAGTGACTGACATTTCAGTCACATTTAACTGATTTTACTGGGTCACATGATCGGGGGCGGGGCCTCAGGATTGCATTTCTCTCCACAGTGGGATTTCAGTCACTACAGTCATTGATAAAACAAACACCCAGCAAAGTATTTTTATTCTGTTCTTCAGCTGTATGATCCACTGAGGTGAAATATCGTTCTCGTTGGTTATAGAGCAAATGAAATGATAAATAGAATATAAATAGAGACATATAAACGTGATATTTTAAGACATAGATAAATAAAATGCAGTTGAGCCACCTGAGTTACTAGTCCTTAAAACAGACCCAGTCTTAGACTTGAACTCTCAACAAAGACACTGTGCTTTCTGTGAACTTTCCGAGGGAACCCTGGGCTTTGAGTTAAAGCCAGCGGTTCATTTTCAAATAATGCCAGATAAAAATAAATTCCCCCATGCCCACTGGCCCCCTGCTCCTCAATCACATCAATGCAGTGTAACGGCAGTAAGCTTTATTACAGTGTTGGCGTTGTGATGGGAAGCATACTCAAACTGCAGAATCATGTGTATGCTCCCCCACCCCCACACACAAAAACCACCCCCTGCCCTCCAAAGTATTTACTACTCAGCAACCCAAAAAGGCCAACCTCAGACAGCAGACATATCACTCAATACTGACTCTGAAGGCAAGAAGGGCCACGAGAGAGGTGAGTGGACTTTCCTTTCTGTTGCAGTGGCGAAGAACGTGCTGTAACATCTGTGTGATTTGGCTACGCTGAGCAGTAGGTTGCTTCCAGGTTCAAAATTTCTGAGACAGCAGTACCCAGGAACAATTTGAGGAGACACTGGGAACGACCAGAAACCAGCCAGGTAAAGGGTGGAAGCGACATTCTAATGGCAGAGATGACCGTCAACTTATCCGACAGGTTCTCATGAATCGTAGGAAGACATCAAGTAACCTTCAAAAGGAACGGGAAACAGTGTTTGTGTGTGTATCACTAATGTGCCAATATGAGAGAGTACAGTGTGAAAATAGAGCAAGAGGTAATACATTAAATTCTAGATTTTTTTTGTCTTCAAAATCAATAAAAAAGACATTGAAAGTCATTATTGTCAATTATCTGTCCGTCAAATAGTATCTCATCACAAGCCTTAGGCAAATCCTCATTTTTTTCTAATTTCTTATGTGTGCTGATTAATGGTGGGTCAGGAGGACAGCGGCAGTGAGCTTCATGTGATTACCGTACATCTCAGATCTCAGAGTGAGGAGAACAGAGGGACAATTTTCCTCCAGTGATATGAAGTCACAGCACAAACTCTTGGTGTGAAAGGTGACCGTCGAGGGGTGTGCTGCTGTGCACCTCAGTGGGTCAAGATGCTATGCCTGTGATCAGAAGGTTGCTGGTTCAACTCTCACTGCTGGCAAAATGACTTCACCCTTAACCCCATACTGCTCAGGGACGGGCTGCCCTTGCTAACTCAGAAAAAGCTGTTATTTTGTATAAAATAATTTGCTACGTAAATTAAGATGCCCTTTTACTTCACTGGAACATCGCATGAACATTCATGTCTTACTGTGTAATCTTACTGGGACAGCTAAGTACAGCTACACAAGCTACAAAGCTACTGTACACATATAACAGCAAGTATTACCTAATTAACAGTTACTAAGGTGTTCACTAACATTTACGTATACGGCTTTAACCTTACTGGTTAAAATATTTGTTGATTTATTACAGTTAAGTGACGCCTTGATCCGGAAGCACAAAAAATGCTTTCTCTCACAAACTTTTTTATCAACAAATATCAGAAGTTTGTCACTTAATCGAGTTTCTAAGACCATCTTTTACTGCACCTGTCTATGTATGATGTATTAGACTAGCACAAAATAATTATGAAGCTTATAAATAGAAATGAAAATTCCTATGAAACCGGAAACATAAGCTTGCCGGCAGCACTGTGTCGCACGGCACACAATTTGCTCATTTTTAATTTGATTTCTGCCTCTACTGACACATCCCTTTTTGGCTGTGTCACCCTGGCATCGGGCTCCGATTGTGGGTCACTTATATAGTGGGTGTCACTCTGTCACTCTGCTTCCTGGTGAGATGGAAGCCAGCGTGACTGTCAGGTAAAAGAGAGTCAGGTTCTGAGACAGAGAGCCTCAACCTGCGTCTAAAACGGGGAGCCTCCATCCATTTATAAAACAGAGCCTCCGCCTTCCTATAAATCAGAGAGCCTCCATCCATTTATAAAACATCCTCCGCCTTCCTATAAATCAGAGAGCCTCCATCTACCTCTAAAACAGAACCTTTACCTGCATGCCTCTAAAACAAAGAACTGCCCCCAATTTATTAAACAGAAAGCCTCCATCTACCTGTAAAACAGAAGGCCACTATATTTGTCAAGGGTGACCTCGGCAGGTCTTTGTCCCATCCGCTAGCAATGACATGTGGCAGTATATAAAACCATAAAAACATTCCTTCCAAGTGCAGTTTAATTTTCTGTATACAGTAACAGTGGTAACAGTGCAACAGTGCCCCCTAGGGTGGTATCACAGTAACTACAGAGCTGGGTTTCACTATCCTGTTCGATGCTCTCATAAATACCACAAAGTTGAGAAAATCAATACAATTTCGACCCAACCCACCCTGGACACAAACTTGTTACACCTCTGCCATCTGGTAGATGCTGCAGAACCCTGTACGCAGACACAAACTGGCTGAGGAACAGTTTTTACCTCACATCCATCACACTTCTGAACTCACAGCACTGATCTCAAACATTCTGATGCAATACCCCACATGTGCAATATCCATATTTATGTGCATTTAAAACACTTGATAAGCTCAACTTCTGTGAATTGCTCACCCACCAACTTACCAGCACCTTATTGTGTGTGTGTGTGATTGTATACATGTACAGTGTCTGTACATCATTTATTTTCTGATTCTGTTTTATGCCTCGGATTCTATTTAAATGTAAGTTTACTGTGCATCTGCTGGCGTGTTCCAAACTAAATCTCATTGTACTTACAATGACAATAAAGCATCTCTATCTTCGTCTGTATATAAACTAGGCAACAGTAACACTGTTGCCTCACCAGTCAAGTTAAAAGGGGTAAAATTCCACCTCTGCTGACCGTGGCGTGGGTTTCCTCTGGCAGTCCAATGACATGTACACAGGCTGCGTGGTACCTTTAATAGCCTAGAAGTGGACCTGCATCCTGTCCTCCAGTGCTGTGCCTCTTGGGATGGACTCCAGCACCTCAAAACCCTGACAAGCATAAATTCAAATTCAAATTTTATTTGTCACATACACAGTCGTACACAGTACGATATGAAGTGAAATGCTTACATGACCGCCAATGACCTAAAAGAGAATTCTTTACATAAAAATAGAAGTGTACTGTACATAATAGAAATAAAAATAGAAATGTGCTGTACAATAGAAATTCTTTCACATTGAAATTAGGTGGAGGAAGTATGGTGTGCAAGTATGCATGAAAAAAGTGCCTTAAGATGCCTTATTAAAGTGACTTTGTGCAAGGGTCCAGATGTAAACATGACCATGTGAGGTCAGATGTGAGTGTAGATGTGCATGAGAGTGTCCATAGTGTCCATTGGCGTTAGCAGGTTGTATTAGTTCTGTGTTTGTGTGTTGTTGAGTGGCTAGAAGCTGGATGAATGTGCACCTGAAGACACAGCTCAGATATTTTACATTGCTGGATAAAGTATGAATAAATCTGTACCCGCTGAAAGGCAAACTCTGTTGATGTCCATCTAAGAATAAGGATTATTTCTCTGAGCCTCAGTGTTTACTTCTGTCTCTGTTTTTGTCTACAGCGAGGTGCCTGAGTACAAAACCTCAATGACAATACACTGACTTTAGGTTTATATTTGTCTTTGTTTTCTTCACCCATTGGCCTAGTCTACTTTTTGTTCCTGGGAAAAGGATTTGCATTCTTAAGTTCATTTCACACCGTTAATCTGGAATGTTGGTATAAGCTATATCAATGAATAGTTTCCCAATAATAGCAGGAAAATCTATTTGGCATAATTTGGCAGCATTTAGTGATCGGAGATGTAAATTCAGTAATTAAGCAGTGTGGGGGTATACTGGTGTTAATTAATAATATGTTCTATATTGTTACAGATTCCAAGGGCTTCCTCAAGATTATTTGGACAGTATTGCAGATGTCCTTAAAAACACAGTCCGCTACCTTGAGAATCCATTTCTTGACGACAGTGATTTTATTTACTATAGAATAGAACAGATAGAAACTACTCTAATCAGATGTTTTCTGAAACGTGAAACTGATTTAGTTTTAGAAAACCTGTCAAGAGCAAAGCTGCTCTTGAAGTGTGAACCCAAAAATGTCTGCATAGGTTTTGTTGTAACACCAAGTCATACAGGTACTAGAGGTCAACCTAAAATTAATGTCACCAAAGATCAGTTGGAGTTTTTCCTGGACCATAACTTCACAGTTCCACAGATAGAAGAAATGTTGGGTATTAGTACAAGAACTGTCCACAGAAGAATGGAAGAACATGGACTTTCAATCCATGGCACTTATCAATATCTGAGGAAGACCTGCATAACCTGGTGACAAATGTGATCACAGAGTTTCCAGATTCAGGCTACAATAAAGTGTCAGGGTTTCTTTGCAGTATGGGAGTGAGGTAAGTTTTAGATAAATCTTAAGCATCAACCATATTTGTCTATAATCAAACAACAAATTTAGTTTTTTATAAATATATATATATTTGCTTGCCTCAGAACGTATGCAGGTAACTGCAGCACATACTGTACATTCACTACTGTCTGTAGTAATTTGAATTACCAATTAATCTTTTTTATGTCTTTCAAAATTTAGGGTGCAGAAAAAGAGGCTAAGGGAAGTTATGAGGGCTGTCAATCCCATTGGTGTTTTCTTAAGGGGCCTGACAATTAACACCATCAAGTGAGGAGGCTATAGTGTACCATCGCCATGGGCACTCTGGCACATTGATGGCAATCACAAGTTAATCAAGTTAGTAATAAACAATTTACATAAATATTATGAACATTTCTATTACTGAAAATCAAACTGTTGCTTCAATTTGACCAGATCATCTTAATATAGTTACAAAATTAATATAAAATATATAAATATTAAATGATTTCTTTATTTTTTAATAGGTGGAGGATTATAATCCAAGGAGGAATTTGTTGTGATCGCCGGTGAAGGGGGTGATCGCACGGGCAGGCAGACGGGCAGGAAGCAGGCAAGCAGACGGAATACGGGGAAAAACTGGAATTTATTCACGGTACAGGGACCAGGAAACATCTGACATTGACTAACATCCATGACGGACAAGACATGGACTGAAATAGACGGGACTGGGTGACACAGCTGGGCAAGATCAGGGAAGCACACGTGGATAATGAGGGGGCGTGGCACACACGAGGAGCGGACGAGCCGGGCGTGACAGAATTGGTGGATACAGCAGAAAAATCATGTATCTAAAAGCTGGCACCAATAACAAAGCCTCAGTTATTAAAAACTTTCTTGAATCTGTGAACCAGTAGTGTTAGTGAAGAATACTGCTGGGTTTTAAACTGTAAAAATTTCATACAATGCAACATCAACTACGCGTAAACAAGCCATTCCAAAACCAGGCGAATTCTTAATTCCAAAGTCCATGTCGCATTTGAAATCTTCATATGAGGCATGGCATGATATTTTTAAGATGTTTGAACAAGTGCTGGCTTGAGGGAACCTTGAAGAATGATGAAGAAAATCAAGTGTAGGTGCAGGGTTACAGCCAAGAGCTGGAATGCTTTCACTTCCGGTGGCAAAAATAAGGATGTCCTCCAGTGTCCGTAAAGGCTGGCTGCTTTTGCCAGGCTTCATGTATAAAGTAAATAAGGCTGAATGGTACTTAAATATATGTGGTTAGAGTGCTGATAGGGGGCGGCATGGTGGTGCAGTGGTTAGCACTGTCGCCTCACACCTCTGGGACTGTCGTGGTTATTTCTCCTTCTCTGCCAAATCAGAAGTCAGAGGTCCGCTTGTGCAGTATCCAGAATTCAGTCTTTATTGCAACAATGAAGTTACAACCAAGGCTAGACACGTAAAAGTGTGTCCAGTACTGTTTTACACAAATTTTTATAAGTTCTTATCATTTAACAATATCTCGTCACTTAAGCATCATCATTCCTTCAGCCATTCACAATAATTGTTTTTTCCCTTAAATCCACACCCCTAGGTGATAAGTTTGTCCATCATTTCTTTTACCGTTTGGTCTCTCGGCTGAACATAATGGTGGCGTGAGCAGCTCCACTTGGTTTTTTAAAAATGCTCAGCCGTGAACTTCTGGTGAACTCAGGCGAATCCCTTCCTTCAGTAGTAAACCTAGGCAGTTTCAGCCTTTTACACATTGTCTAACTAAAAGGTTGATAATATATTTGTCCTTTAATATAGTGATAAAATATACGCTAATAAAAGTGAATATTCATAGATTCAGGACTAACATAAAGTAACTAACAGAATCTCAGACTAACAAAAGGTGCAAATACATACTCAGTTGATTACATTGTGTTGATTACATTATAATGTTTATATTGTAATGATTACATCATGGATATTTGGCATACTTTTTAATAATATCATAATACTTGTATTCTACGTTATATAGTACTAAATAATATTCCATAGGACCCGGGTTCGAGTCCCCGCCTGGGTCACATGTGTGTGGAGTTTGCATGTTCTCCCCATGTCGTCGTGGGGTTTCCCCCCACAGTCCAAAAACATGCTGAGGCTAATTGGAGTTGCTAAATTACCCATAGGTGTGCATGTGTGAGTGAATGGTGTGTGAGTGAGCCCTGCGATGGGCTGGCCCCCCATCCTGGGTTGTTCCCTGCCTCGTGCCCATTGTTTCCGGGATAGGCTCCGGGCCCCCCGCGATCCAGTAGGATAAGCGGTTTGGAAAATGGATGGATGGATGGATAGAGTGCTGATATTATGAAGAATTATCATTCTTTAGAATTCCACATCCTTTTAAGTTTGGTTCTAATTGTGGTTGAGGAATACTTACTCTTAGCATCCAAGAGATAGTCTCTCCAATGGCAGATGGCTTCATTTTCGTATGTGTCGCTCCCTCGCTCAGACCTTTGTTCTGTAAACAGTTGTTCAATACTCTCAAGCTTTTCGTTGATCTTTGTAAATACTGTTCTGAATACGCCTGGATGGCTCTGGATAGCATCCAGTAGTCCACGGCAACAAAGACCATCCTGGAACCTATAAAATAGGGAAAAAAACCACTAATTTTGAATGGCCTAAAAACTTTGAACATGGATAATACATAATGATGAACACACCTTTCAAAGTGTGTCCTTGTGCTGAAGGACAAACCAATTAATGATGTCTTGCACCAGTTCGTTTTTATTGCTGACAGTGATGCTTTGCAGACATCCAGCTAGTATCAGGAGGTTCTCACATCTTTTAACAGCTTTGTCCAGGTTTTCCTTAAACTCTGAAGCCACAATCTGATATTGGATTGAAAACATTTATTTTTACAGTGAATTATTTCTTCATCCAAACATTAATATAATATCAAGCTTTTCAAAAACGCACGAGCTGAATATCTCATAAGGAGAACTGACAAGACTTACTAAATTGTCACGCCCAGCTCGTACGATTCTCGTGTGTGCCACGCACGTGTGCTTTCCTGATCGTACCCAGCTGTGTCTGATTATGTTTGCCCAGCCTTGTGTATTTCAGTCCGTGTCTTGCATTGGTTCCTGGTCTGTCACTGATGTTAGTCTGCGTCAGATGTTTCCAAGTCCCCGTTACCGAAATAAATCCCCGTTTTTCCCCGTATCCTGCCTGCCTGCCTTGCCTGTTTCCTGCCCGTCTGTCTACCTGTTCGCCGCACCCGTTAACCGGCGATCCTGACAGAATGACGGACCACAAGAAGAGAAAGCAGAGGAGAAGGAGACCCGATGAGCCGACGATCAGCCTGGGAGCTTCCTCTCTCGCCAGGCTTTGGGAGCAAGTAGGAGGAGGAACTCCTCCTGCTCCATGAACGGGAGCCGGTCACCGAGGAGCTGCAGCCACCCCTCGAGCGGTATTACTTCCGGCCCGAGCGGCTGGCTAATAGAGGGGCCAGAGTGGTGCGGGACGCTATCCCGCGGGTGCCCTGCACCCTTAAAGGGGCCACGCTCGTCTCTCCTGTGCGGGACCTGGAGGTCCCGCCGCCTGCAGCCGCCCAGCCCGAGGCACTCCCTTCTCCTCTGCCAGCTGCAACCGCTGCGCCTCCGCTGGTGGTTCCAGTTACGCACGCGGCCCTCGCAAATCGATACTTCACCCTCCAGGGACTTTATTGGAGGGTAATGGACGAGCCGGCCATACAAGGCTCCCAGAGGAGGACCAGCTCGCTGCGCAGCTACAGCGTGACTTCGCTGCATCACCTCCCGCCTCTCTGCAGGAGAATCTGGAGAGATTAGTAGAGGGCCTCAGGAGGCTGATCCAGATCCGGAGAGCCCCGGCCCCTGCTACGAAGCTCGAGCCGCCGCCTCCTGTGCCCGCGGCTCCAGCGCAGCCCGAGCAGGCGCTCCCTCTGCCCGCGGCTCCCGAGCAGGCGCTCCCTCTGCCCGCGGCTCCCGAGCAGGCGCTCCCTCTGCCCGCCGCTCCCGAGCAGGCGCTCCCTCTGCCCGCCACTCCCGAGCAGGCGCTCCCTCTGCCCGCGGCTCCCGAGCAGGCGCTCCCTCTGCCTGCCTAAGCGATCACCCGCTCCCCAGCGTCCGCGGCGAACCTGACACTAAAGAATATGTAAACATTGCTATAGACACTATTTTAAAATTGTACAGCTGTCTGAAATACAATTACACATCTTCTTCCCCTACCTCTGACAGCAAGCTTTTTATTTCATGATCATGAATGTCAATGTCTCAATGTCAAAGTAAGTTCATTGTAATGAGCAACTGTTCTTTCAACATTTTGAGATGTCAAGTTTGCAGCATTTAAGTGCTATTTTTGTGACAGTGCATTTACATGCTTGAAAAGATATGTAAATCACCAAATTAACCCAGAAAGGGGCTTCAAGGTGGAGAAAGGAGCAAAAAGACAAGCTGTGAATTCAAATGTTCTGTCTCTTATTTCAAAAATAGCTGACTTTGAGTGGAGGGAGGAGCATAAGTTGCCCTCATAATGCAATCTCTGAACATTGTAAATAACAAAAGTGATGGATGGATGTACACAAGAAGAATTTTGCTATCTTTTAAAAACTGTATGCTGTCATTATATATGTAAAAACCTACTTAATTTGTCTGTATATCCATCTATCCATCCATTTCCCAAACTTATCCTACTGGGTTGCGGGGGATCCGGAGCCTATCCCGTAAGCAATGGGCACGAGGCAGGTAACAACCCGGGATGGGGGGCCAGCCCATTGCAGGGCACACTCACTCTCACATGCATTCCTTCGGGCAATCTAGCAACTCCAATTAGCCTCAGCATGTTTTTGGACCATGCGGGGAAACCAGAGTACCCGGAGGAAACCCCACGACACCATGGGTAAAACATGCAAACTCCACACACATGTGACCCAGGCGGAGACTCGAACCTGGGTCCCAGAGGTGTGAGGCAAGAGTGCTAACCACTGCACCACCATGCCACCCCAATTGATAAATCAACCTGTTTAGTTCAAGGCAACATAACTTTTAAATGGGAATATTTTACATTATTGATTTAGTTTTAATAGCAAGATCCCAAAGCTGGTATCAGTATCAAAGTCAAAATTTTGGTATAAATCCATCACTAATGTGATGTATTCATGACATGCAATGTCTATACAGACAGGCACAGAGGCACACACACACACACACAGAACATGGCTGGGGTTCGAGTGGCCTGTATACCTGGAAATGGGAGGCCACCATGCCAACACTATATACTATATGGTTCTTATTTTTAATTATTGAAAATTATCTAGTTATTTATATGGACCATAACAGTGTATGCAGAATTATACTCGTATGTGGCATTAATGGCTGATATAATAGGTATGGAATACATACTGTAGGAGACTGTTGCAACAAGTTGTCAGGTGCCTGACCAAGCCTCTTCTCAAAGGAAAATCGAGAGATTATGAGCTTAAGGGCAAATAAGGC
This sequence comes from Brienomyrus brachyistius, assembly GCF_023856365.1. Taxonomy (NCBI): domain Eukaryota; kingdom Metazoa; phylum Chordata; class Actinopteri; order Osteoglossiformes; family Mormyridae; genus Brienomyrus; species Brienomyrus brachyistius. The sequence goes on along the minus strand of NW_026042336.1, from coordinate 72,932 downwards.
ACAGTTTACGTCTCTGCAGTGTAATTAAGGAGAAGCAACTCTCAGCATTATTACTGTACATGCGATGTAATGATCGTGGGCAGCATGGTGGTTAGTGCTTCTGCCTCACAACAAGAAGGTTCTGGGTTTGGTCCTGGGTCCTCTCTGTGTGGTGTTTGTACACTCTCCCCATGTGCGTGGGGGTTTTTGCCAGGCGCTCCAGTTTCCTCCCACAATCCAAAAGAGTGCAGGATAGGTTGCCTGGTGAGTCTAAATTGGCCCCGCGGTGTGTTGGCAACTGCTCAGGTTTGGTTCCTGGGATAGGTCATTATGAGCTTAGCTGAACCTGCTTATGTGATTTATTTTATTTTGTTATTCACTCTCGAAAAAAAAAAGGCAAAGTATAATATCGGCAGATTTTGGGGTGAAGGATGGTATCTGAATACACAAATCACGAGTAATGCCACTATTTACTGCTGTTTGCTGCGCAGGGAGAACATGCTGCTTCGACAACATCTTTCCTCAGTGGAAATATCGGCCAGAAGATCTTCTGTACCCGTTTCTGCCTGCTGTATGTTTAAATTTTTTATTTTTTTTGTGAAACTGTGCAGCTGAATTGATTGTTATATAAATTAATTAATTAAAGACTCTTCCCACCTGTAGATGGCAGCAGTGAGCTGCTAGGGAAGGTTGAAACTGACCCTCCGACAGAGGGGTCCTCTTGCTGCAGGAGGTCATGCAAGAAAACAGAACACTGCAGTGAGTGTGTCCATTTGCTGCTGTTGTTTTATCTGCTTTATCAATGTTTTTCCAGTAGCATATTACGTCATGCGTTTCACTAACACCTATTAGTTCAAAAAAAAAAAAAGTTGACTCAGTTTCCTACCTGTGTTACTGCGACCAGACCCCTAACCAATACTTAACATATGCACCAGAGAGTGGAAAAGGGAGCATTACTCAACCGCACCCAGTCCTCCAAGCAACAGGGGGCGCTCCTGTCACTTGAAAATGCTCAGTTGCTGCACAAACTGGACGAACTGCAAAGGTTTGATACGCCTGTGATCTGTGTTGTCTCACCTCTAACCACATGTTGTAAAAGTGTCTGCTGCATGTGCCGGTTCATATCGGGCACCGCACACGCCACCAGCTGCTGCTCGGGTCCATCGCTGTGTGGGCGAGCTGCTCGCTGCAGCCTGCAGTGTGTCCATCATCAGCTGCCAATGGCTGTCATCAGCCCCCTGCACAGATGCCGTGCTGTGAGTGTCTGCATGTCAGGACACAGGAGTATTACAGTTATGATCTGGGTCACATAGCACCCAGACACCAAACTGTTTGACATTTTACTAGAATGATTAAGGTGCTGTTTCTGAGAATATCAATATTCTGTCAGCTGTCCCAATGTAATTTAACAGGTAAGTTCAGCTTTTAAGTAGACTGTGTGTGTGTGTGTGTGTGTGTGTGTGTGTGTGAGAGAGAGAGAGAGAGAGAGAGAAAACCTGTTACTTTGACCTTGTGAGGACATTTTTCCAGTTCCCACAATGGAAAACTCAATGTTATAAAAAGTCTGTCCATGCAATTGATGAACTAAAATACCAAAAGTCCCGTATTACTTATGGTTAAGGTTAGGGCTGGGTAGGGGTTAAGGTTGTCATAGTTAGGATTAGGGTTTTGCCAATAATAACTTTAATCTTTAAAGTTAAATACGCTATATAAATTTACTGGGCTGGGAGTACGGGGTCATAGTGAGTTAGTTAATTATGGGGCCGGCTCAGTGTTGCGTTTGCAACATGTTTGCCCTTCTGGACGTTAGTGTCCAGTCGGACTTCATCTGCGAGCGATGTAAGCTAGTGGACTCGCTCATGGTCAAGGTTCGCGGCCTTGAGGAGCAACTGGCTCTCATCCAATGCAACACTGAGTTAGAGGAGCAAGTTAATACGCCTTTTAGGGAGAAGGTGTGTACGCCACTAGCCGGGAGGGGGGAGAATGAAGAGCAGAGAGGTCGAGAGAGCTGGGTGACCATAGGTCATAGACGCAGGAAGGGGCGTACACACGTTGCAGAGGCGGCATCACCTGAGGTGACTGTGTCGAACAGGTTTCAGGTTCTTCCAGCTTTAGAGCCGGAACGGACTGGGGAGGCAGGTGGGCCCTTGGGCACTGAGGAGCCCCCTCCCCCTAGGAAGAGGGAGGTTGTGGTTGTCACGACCGGTCGCGGAGGTAAGCGGCGATCGTGCGGTAGGGCGTGGAAGGAGCAGGCAGGCAAGCGGGATAACAGGAAAACGGGGGTTTAATGAGGTAACGGGGAGCAGGAGACATGTAACGCCACTAACATCAATGACAGACAAAGCAAACTGGGGAGACCAGGACTTAAATACACGGAACAAGGCAGCAGGAAACAAGACACGACTGGGCAGGATCAGGAAATCACACGTGGGTAATTAGGGGGCGTGGCACACACGAGGAGCGGACGAGCCGGGCATGACAGAACCCCCCCCCAAAGGCGCGCTACACCGGGCGCGCCAAGGAAGGGGGCGACGGACGGGACGAGGCAGAACAGGACCTGGAAAACAAGAACAGAATTAACGCACGACGGGGAACAGGACCGAAGCACAAAACAAGGCAAGAGACAGAACATAGGACAGGAGCTGACAAAGGGCCGGGAAAGCGGAGAGACAGATCAGAAAGGGAGACACAGAGGGAACAGGCGGGACAAAAGGACCGGGAGTGAATGGAGGGAAGCCAGAGGGAGAAGGAGGAACACAAGGAGCGAAGGGACGAGGGACAAAGGCGGAAGGAGGAGAAAAGACAGGCGGGACAGAGATGGGAAAGAAGGGAGAGAAGGAGGGGGAAGGAAGGGGAGCCCGAGGGAGCCCCAGCGGGCGACGGGCGGCAGCCGGAGGGGCCGCAGGCGGCCGGGAGGCCGGAGCCGGAGGGGACCTCGGAGGGGCCGAGGAGGCAGGGCGAGGGACCCGCGGAGGGGCCAGGGAGGGAGCACCAGGGAAGGGGACGAGGGAGCTGGAAGGGGCCAGGGCGAAGGCACGGAGGAGGGGGGAGCCGCAGCAGGCGGCGATGTCCGGGGGAGGGCCGGAGGTAGGGGCCCCGCAGGCGACCGAGGAGCCGCCGTCGGGGAACCCCCAGGCGACCGACCAGGACCCGGAGAGGGGAGCGAGGCAGGGCGACGAGGCACCGGAGAGGGACCCGCAGGCGACAGCCGACCCGGAGGGCCAGGACCCGCAGGCGCCAACCGAGCCCCAGCGCAGGCGAGGCAGGGCGAGCCAGGGGGCAGGGCGGGCGGGACCCCAGCCCTGCATCTGTGTCCCCTCCCTTTACGGGACACAGACATGACCCCAGGTCGGGGTCGAGTTCGCCGGGGCGAGGGAGAAACTGTCACAGGGGGAGAAGGGACAGGAGCGCGGTCAGGAGCTGCAGGTGGCTGCAGTGGGGGCGCCTGGACAGGAACAGGAGCGCGGTCCGGAACAGGAGCGCGGTCAGGAACAGGAGCTGGCTGCAGTGGGGGCGCCTGCCCGGGAGCTGCAGCAGGCGGCTGCAGAGGGGGCGCCTGCCCGGGAGCTGCAGCAGGCGGCTGCAGAGGGGGCGCCTCTGCAGGAACTGGAGCGCGGTCAGGAACAGGAGGTGGCTGCAGTGGGGGCGCCGGCCCGGGAGCTGCAGGTGGCTGCAGTGGGGGCGCCGGCCCGGGAGCTGCAGGTGGCTGCAGTGGGGGCGCCTGGACAGGAACAGGAGCGCGGTCCGGAACAGGAGCGCGGTCAGGAACAGGAGCGCGGTCAGGAACAGGAGCGCGGTCAGGAACAGGAGCTGGCTGTAGTGGGGGCGCCTGCCCGGGAGCTGCAGCAGGCGGCTGCAGAGGGGGCGCCTGCCCGGGAGCTGCAGCAGGCGGCTGCAGAGGGGGCGCCTCTGCAGGAACTGGAGCGCGGTCAGGAACAGGAGGTGGCTGCAGTGGGGGCGCCGGCCCGGGAGCTGCAGGTGGCTGCAGTGGGGGCGCCGGCCCGGGAGCTGCAGGTGGCTGCAGTGGGGGCGCCGGCCCGGGAGCTGCAGGTTGCTGCAGTGGGGGCGCCTGCCCGGGAGCTGCAGCAGGCGGCGGCGGCTGCACGGGAGCGGGGTCCGCCGGCAATGGCGGCTGCACGGGAGCGGGGTCCGCCGGCAATGGCGGCTGCGCGGGAGCGCAAGCCGCAGGTGGAGGAAGCTGCGCAGATCTACCGGACAGCGGCGATGGCTGCTCCGGCTGCGCAGGTTGCAGAGGCTGGCGCTGCGCTGATAGCGCAGGCAGAACTGGCACGTCCTGGGAGGGGGAGACGGGCGCGGTCCTCTTCGGGACCCGGGGTATCGAGTCCCTTACGGCCCTAATACCTCCCCAATTAGCCAGGTGTTCGGGCCGGTGATTATACCGGTACAGGGGCGGTAGTTCATCCGGAGCGAACGGCTCCAGCTCGGGATACGAGAAAGGAATGTCCTCCTCGTCGCTGCTGGAAGCCCCGACTCTCACCATGAAGTGGACTCCCCTATGGAACGGGTCAGGGACGGAGCCCTGGACGAGCCCCTCTCTCTCGTCCTCAGCGAAAGACCAGGAGTCGGTGAGGGAGCATGTGCCCAGTCGGATGGGCTCAGGCAGGGGCTTCCTTCTCCTCTGCTTCCTCCTTTTCTTCTGGTCTGTCATTCTGTCACGATCTGGCGCGGGGAGAGCGGCGATCGTGCGGTAGGGCGTGGAAGGAGCAGGCAGGCAAGCGGGATAACAGGAAAACGGGGGTTTAATGAGGTAACGGGGAGCAGGAGACATGTAACGCCACTAACATCAATGACAGACAAAGCAAACTGGGGAGACCAGGACTTAAATACACGGAACAAGGCAGCAGGAAACAAGACACGACTGGGCAGGATCAGGAAATCACACGTGGGTAATTAGGGGGCGTGGCACACACGAGGAGCGGACGAGCCGGGCATGACAGTGGTAGTGGGGGATTCCATTATTAGGGGAGTAGACAGTTATGTGTACACGCGTGATAGAGGGTCCCGTACGGTGTCTTGCCTGCCTGGTGCCCAGGTAGGAGACCTTCCAGATCGTGTGGATAAGCTTTTGGCCCCAGCTGGGGTGGATCCAGTTGTCGTGGTGCATGTTGGCACCAACGACATTGGCAAGGGTAGAAGGGCTGTTCTGCAGGATAAATTTATAGAAGTTGCCAATAAGCTTAGAAGCAGAACGTCCACGGTGGTATTCTCCGAAATACTCCCCGTCCCACGTGCAAGTCAGGCTAAGTTAGCTGAGATAAGGAAGTTAAATGCGTGGCTAAAAGGATGGTGTAGGAAAGAGGGGTTTAGGTTTATGGGGCATTGGAGGACCTTCTGGAACAGGTGGGACCTGTTCAAGCCGGATGGGTTGCACCTGAACCAGAGGGGAACCAGTGTATTGGGGAGGCGTATGTGTAGAGTAGTTGAGGAATGTTTAAACTAGGGACTGGGGGGGCAGGGAGGTTAGTTAACTATGTCAGTGGGGGGAAACGGAAAGCCCCAAATAATCATATTGTAAGTGGGCACCGTAATAGGCCTACCCTTTGTTGTCTGTATTTAAACGCCAGAAGTATTAGGAATAAAATTCATGATTTAGAGGTTTTTATCTCATCGGACTCTTATGATATTATAGGAGTAACTGAAACGTGGTTGAGTGAAAAGGATGGACAAGAATATAATATGGATGGTTACACGTTGTTCCGTAAGGATCGTATAGGAAAAAAGGGAGGTGGTGTTGCAGTATATGTAAAGGAAAACTTGCAGGCAAGGGAACTTACTGATATAAATAAAACTACGGAAGCAATATGGGTAAAATTAGATGCTAAAAACTCAAATAGCCTAATTGTCGGTGTTTGTTACAGAACACCTAATATAGCTGCTGAGGAAAGCAGATTGTTATACAGTGATATTAGGACTATGAGCAATAAAAATGATGTGGTAGTTATGGGTGATTTTAATCTACCAGGAATGCAGTGGGACATTGTCACTGGCTCTTCAGAAAATGAACTGGAGATGGTGGAATTAGTACAGGATTGTTTTTTTACTCAGTTTGTTAACACCCCTACCAGGGGAGATGCCATTCTTGATCTTGTTCTCTCTAATAACCAGGACAGGATTGGTAAATTAGACGTTTTAGAACCACTTGACAGTAGCGATCATAACATGGTCAAATTTGAGGTTAAGTTTAGTGTTCGAAGAGCTAAGTCCAAATCAAAAATATATAATGTTAGGAAGGCTGACTTTAAGTGTATGAGACTAAAACTAGAAACTGTGAACTGGATGGAGTTAAATAACAAAACTGTTGAAGAGGCCTGGGAATTTTTTAAAAGCACATTATTGCAAGTGCAAGAGGACTTCATACCTGTTTCCAGCAAGAATAAATCTAGGAAATTGCAACCTAGGTGGTTTACTAGGGAAATAAAGCATAAAGTAAGGAGGAAAAGGGCTTTGTTCCAGCAATGGAAAATAACTGACGATGACAGAATTAAGCAGGAATATCTAAGTCTACAGACTGAGTTAAAAAATGATATTAGACGAGCTAAAAGAAATGTCGAAAGGATGGTTGCATTGGAAGCTAAGGATGACGTTAAAAGTTTCTTCCAGTATTTTAACTCTAAAAGAGCTATAAAACCTGAAATTACTAATCTGCAGGATAGTAAGGGTCTTATAATAGTAAACGACATTGATATAGTAAATGAGTTCAATAAAAGTTTTGCACGGGTATTCACTGTTGAGGACCTTAGTAATTTACCAGTTATTACCTATCCAGCATTGTCTATAGCTAATATATATATAACTGAAGCAGATGTTTTGCAAAGCCTAGCTAAGCTCAAAATAAATAAATCACAGGGTCCTGATGGCATCTTACCTATAGTGTTAAAAGAGATGAGGGATATTATTTGCCGACCCTTAACTTTACTGTTTCAAAAATCCTTATCTGAAGGTGTGGTACCTTCTGATTGGAAGCACGCCTTCATAACGCCTATTTTTAAAAAAGGGGATAGAAGTAATTTGTCTAACTATAGGCCAATCAGTCTAACTTGTATAACTGGTAAAGTTATGGAGGCTATAATCAAAGAGAAAATGGTAGATTACCTGGACTCTAATAACATTTTGCGGGATAGCCAGCATGGATTTAGGAGAGGTAGATCCTGTTTAACAAATCTGTTGGAGTTTTTTGAGGAAGCTACTCAGGAAGTTGATGATAAGAAGGCCTATGATGTCATCTACTTAGATTTCCAAAAGGCTTTTGATGTTGTCCCCCACAAGAGGCTCCTACTTAAACTCAAAGCGACAGGTATTTTAGGTACCGTAGCGACCTGGATTGATAACTGGTTAACAGATAGGAAACAGCGAGTAGTTATAAGAGGCACAATGTCAAAGTGGGCTTGCGTTCATAGTGGGGTACCGCAGGGTTCGATTTTAGGACCACTATTGTTCCTAATTTACATAAATGATATGGATACCAATATATACAGTAAACTGGTGAAATTTGCAGATGACACCAAGGTGGGTGGTGTAGCAGATACTGAATTAGTGGCTCAGCAGCTACAGCGGGATCTTGATTTAATTAGTGACTGGGCCGATACCTGGCAGATGAAATTTAACATCGATAAATGTAAGGTACTCCATCTAGGGAGCAGAAATATAAAGTACAGGTATTTCATGGGTGTCACTGAAATAAAGGTAGCTGATCATGAGAAAGACCTTGGTGTGTATGTTGATGCTTCCATGTCCCATTCTCGCCAGTGTGGGGAAGCAATAAAAAAGGCCAATAGGATGTTGGGGTATATCTCCAGGTGTGTGGAGTTTAAGTCAAGGGAGGTAATGCTAAGATTATACAATTCCTTGGTGAGACCTCACCTAGAATATTGTGTGCAGGTTTGGTCACCATATCTTAAAAAGGACATTGTGGCCTTAGAAAAGGTGCAGCGTAGGGCCACAAAAATGATTCCTGGTCTTAGAGGAATGTCATACAAGGAACGGTTACTTGAGCTAAATCTGTTCAGTCTCAAGCAAAGGAGACTGAGGGGGGACATGATCCAGGTATATAAGATTCTAACAGGTTTGGATGCTGTTCAACCAAATAGTTACTTCAGCATTAGTTTAAATACACGAACTCGTGGCCATAGGTGGAAATTAGCGGGAGAACACTTCAAGCTGGATTTAAGGAAGCACTTCTTTACACAGCGTGTAGTCAGAGTATGGAATACCCTTCCTGATAATGTAGTGCAAGCTGAATCCTTGGGTTCCTTTAAATCAGAGCTAGATAAGATTTTAACGACTCTGAGCTATTAGTTTAGTTCTCCCCAAGCGAGCTTGATGGGCCGAATGGCCTCCTCTCGTTTGTATAGTTCTTATGTTCTTATGTTCTTAATAGAAATGAATGGAGAGTCCCCATAAGGATATGAATACAAATGTATTGATATCTATGTGTGTCTCTGTGTGTGTGTTTCCCTAACATTTATAACACCGCCCCAGCCTGTGCGATACCTGTGTAATTAAGCAGTTCAAGTGAAATTTCCATTCCAGTTTCTGAGAAATACACACTTAATATTTAATGACCTTCACGACTGGTCAGGACTGCTGTAAGATTTGATGCACCTTTCATCTCTGCCATACCTCTGTTTTGCCAGTTGGTGGCACTGCCTCCTCTCTGGGCCCTGCAGGCTGTTGCCTGTGGGGAGAAATATCCAGCCCAAACTGAAATCCAGAGTGAGCCTCCCAGTCAGAGCGCAGGACTTCATGGACGGAGGAGGTGAGATTGCCTCTCCAAATATCAGCTGTCAGAATATCAGAATATTTAGGAGCTTATATGTATGTTTAACATGACGTGTATGTTTATGCACATAAGTGTTTAACACCACATGTGTGTTTATGTACATGTATGTTTCACGCGACATATGCTGTGTGTGCCCAGCTCATGGACTGAGAGCAGGGGCCACGTTCAGCATTTCCCGGCTCCGAGGGACAGCAGGGCCCTTTGGGGTCAGCCTGTGGAGCCCCAGTCCTGAAGTTCTCCCATCAAGGTGCTCCTGAGTGCCCCCCTCCATCTCGGCACTGAGCAAAGGAGCCACAACTCACTGAAAAGCGCAGTGATGTTTCAGTGATAATGGCTTGCAGCCTTAAAGATCATCATTTTGAATGTCTATATGGCTCTTAAAATGTAATGTTCATGTTTTTGCATTGCATTGAACTCACTTGGTCCCTGCATAGATCAACCATAAATGCAAAATGACTCTGGCTAAAGATCCTCTGGCCTGTTATCATCCAGAGCAGCAGATTCAGATCTGATTGACAATCATGGGAAGCTGCCAGGTTTGGCCAGATTTGATCACATGACTATGAGCGCATGTTCACTAGCCACCACAGTAAAATGCAGATAATACCTTTTTATTCTCTGTTGTTCATTTTCCAAAATAATTAAATTCATTTGTACATCCATCCATCCATTTTCCAAACTGCTTTTCTTACTGGGTCGCAGGGGGTCCAGAGCCTATCCCGGAATCAATGGGCACGAGGCAGGGAACAACCCAGGATGGGGGCCCAGCCCATCGCAGGGCACACTCACACACCATTCACTCACACATACACACCTACGGGCAATTTAGTAACTCCAATTAGCCTCAGCATGTTTTTGGACTGTGGGGGGAAACCGGAGTACCTGGAGGAAACCCCACGACAACATGGGGAGAACATGCAAACTCCACACACATGTAACCCAGGCGGAGACTCGAACCTGGGTCCCAGAGGTGTGAGGCAACAGTGCTAACCACTGCACCACCATGCCGCCCCCAGGGTCATGAGGGTACAGCAGACAAATGTGCTGCAACTGTGTGGCCAGTGTGTGTATCTTCTTGACAAAGATTAACTGGCACCAAATACAGCACAGCAACAGAAAAAGGTTATATTTGGAAGAAAAGGGGTGGTTATACACTGGACCCAGTGCCTTGAGACCCTTCCTGGCAGCAGATGCCATAACAATCACTGTTATTCAAAAGCACTATAGTACTGTTAATCATTAAACGATCAACAAAAATCTCTTACTTTGAAACAGTGCTGGGCCTCAGCTGACACCTGTTTAAAGTAGAATAGAGAATTTCATATTCGTTTTGTGAGGGAAAGTATCATTCCCCACTCATCGGATCCTCCCATGTGGCCACGCCCCCTCATCAGCGTGTGGATTCCACATGTTCATTCCTGTCATTAGTTCAATGTATTTAGTTCCCGTTTCAGTTTGTTTCCCCAGACTAGTCATTATATTGTCAATCTGTGTTTGCTGCTTGTTCATTCCTTTTCGCTTTAATTAAACCCTGCATTTTCCTGTTTCCTGGCGTCCTGCCTCCCTTTCTGTGCCAGAAAACTGAGTGTGTAAGTATAGCATACGTGTATATCACATGCACGGTCTGAATGAGGTCCCAACGTATATTTAGCTGTAGTGCTGAGGATTCTCACATTATCTACGTTGACATTTTACGCAGGATGGTGGTGATACCGCTCTGTCGGTGACACTGGTCCTGCGCTCATATTTCTTGGCTTGTCTCGGTCAGCAGGGGGCGTAGCAGCGTCGCCCTGCTTCGGGCAAGAAGATGGGCAACCGTTGAGCAGCAGATACTTATATGAAGCAGAATGAAAATTGCGAGAGCAACAAAGAACGTACGCGGTGCGCTCTGGCCAAAACGCCGTCTGGCATTTCCAAAGGGTCCAGGCGGAGCTGGGTAGCTCCTTGCAGGTGTTGCACCGTATTTTGTGACCATCGTAACGTGTGACTTCAGGGTCGCTGTTTCACATGTTATTGGGAATGAAGGTTCCTGTTCACATGCACGTGCCTTCTGCGAATTTTATGTAACGCAATTATTTTAACTTTTCTAGGCAGTAGACTTCTTCAAAGCAGCAGCGTTTCCACTTTCTGTTCCTTAATGTGAAAAGGGTTAATGTGGTCTAATGTATCAAAATAGCGACACCAAAATTCTTACACACATATCTGGTCATAAATACTTTCACTTGACAAGAAATAAAATATTAAATGCTAGGAATATGGACTTTAAACTACGTTAAGTGTTTTCCCCTCCATTGATGCCCATTATAACCCACATTTGAGTGTGTGTATGTGTACAAAAAAAAAAAAATTGTTGCACTTTCTTAACAGTGTTCGGATAGATGGTATTCATAGCTTGGGTCCTTATTGAGCTAGTATCGGAAAAATTCATCGCAGCGTCTTGAAGCACTTATGTAAGTCGCTCTGGCTAAGGGTGTCTGCCAAATACTGTAAATGTAAATGTTATAAGGAAAAGGCTTAAAGTGACTTAATGTACTGTAATAGATTTTCCTTGCCACTAGAGGGCGATATTTAAACCTCGGTAAACAACAGGTTAAGCTGCCACCACCTTTAATTATACCCCGGTCTTGTCCAGTAGGTCAGAATACTCCACTCAGAATCAGGGAAACTGAGGCGATAAGAATACTTTATTATTCAATTATTTCATTAATCAATGGGCTCACGTTGGATGCCTCGCAGCACACAATTCCCACGCATACACTAAGGGCATCTGATAAAACAGCACAGCACACATGAAATAAGGTAGGTTACGCTCTCAAAGCAATAAATCATTCCAGCTCATCACAGCACGGCACCAATAAGAAAGTCTACACAGCAATCAACATCGCAATCCTGACCAGGAAGATACACACGTGATAAAAGACAGAATTCCCATTAAATCCTCAGTCTCATTATCTCCAGGTGAGTGAATGTAGCAGTCTCCGTCAATTAACCCCCCCCCCCCCCCCCTTTCCAAAACAGAGTCTGTACTGGTACTTCATCAGTCTTCATCATATTACCAAAACAGCCACCAATAATCACCAAATTACTCACACATATATATGGTCATAAAGACTTTCACTTGACAAAAAATCCAAACCGAAATACTAGGAATATAGACTTTATACTCTTTTCCTTGCCTGTGCCATGTTATGCTATCACAGAAAAAACAAGACACAAGCAGGATACACCAAAAGCCAATGATAAAATAAAACCCTAAAACAAAGTGGTGAGACAGAACAAAGTCCAGCCTTCTTCCATGACTGGAAGGGTGTCAACTTTTAAGCTGCTCAAACAACCCATTGAACTACATAGCAGGCCAGGGAATAAGGATTCCCTGTCATTACACAAATAAATCACTCCAGGTAATAGCAGACGCTATAGCAATGGAGGTGAAAAAAGACAAAAGAAGAGATGGAGGAGAGGGGAGAGAAAGCAGAGGAGTCTGAGATCAAGAGACGAGAACGAAAGAGTGAGCTGGGGCATTTGGGGCAGCAGCTGCAGAAGCTGAGGCAGTTGGGGCATTAGGTGTAGGAGCAGTAGTAGGAATAGTGGGTGTAGCTGTGGGGGCTTTGGCTGCAGCAGGAGCTATAGGAGGGAGGTTGAAGGAGCCAAAGATGCAGCCAGAGCAGACAGTGTAGGAGAGGCTGCAAAAAATGAAGCTGAAGCTGTGGCAGAGATATCAGGAAAAACTGCAAAAGAAACTTGGGAATTAGGGCTGACAAAAGCAAAGGAAACACCTTATAAAAAACTGTAGTAGATCAAATGTAAGGGAGCATCTGCTTCTGTGAGAGATGCAAGTAAATAGCTGCTGCATTTATTAGATGCAAGGAAAGAGCCGCTTCATTAATTAAGCCGCATGGCAGGCAGGACTATCTACTGTGACAGAAGTGTGGGGAGCGACACAAAAACTAGTCAGACCTGGAGAATAAGCTGACACACAGCTTCAGCAGAGACTCTGCTCAGACAGGATGACTCCTCCCAGCATGAATGCAATCAATTGTGATCAAATGCTGCATGGGAATCGGGGGGTTTAACCGTTATCCTACCCACATATTTACATACATGGGCTACCGACTGGGGGCATCAAGAACTAAAAACAAACACTAGTGTTAGAGCCGTGCGCAGGACTGTTTTTTTTTAACCCGCTCTCACGGGCTGTCTCTGTCACTCCCACCCGCCCCCGCAATATTTCTGTCCAATCCCGCCCGCACCCGCAGATCCATTAACAGATATACTGTATGATTAAATAAGTTTATATGCATTCAATTTTTATTCCAGCAGAACAAGAACTGAATAAATAAAACAAATTCAACAAAAAATCACGAAAAAATGTAAACTGAGCCCAAAAACTAATCAAATGTGCAAATATCTGCAGTTATTAAAAACAACAATAAGCAAATTGATAGAACAAATGTTTAAATATCATTATAAACAAACAAGATCAGCTTAAAAACAAAAGATAACCCTGAACCCAATTTCAAAGAAATACATTCAAACTAGCTGAACATCACAACTTAATACAATGGCTCAGAACAAACACGAATATATAACACAAAATAAATGACATCAGTTACATTCTCCATCCTGCCAATAATCTTGGGATCCGCTGTCTATTTTTAGCCGCCCGCTCCCGCGAGATTTCCGTTGGGGCCCGCTGGATCCCAGCACCAATGCAGGGCATCCATATGCATAGCAAATTATTTTACAGTGCTATCTTGTATAATAGGACATAAACAGTGAATTTGACAGTTATCTTTTATTTTCACATCTGAACACAACACACGGACATTAAGGGATTGTTTGCATTTGCAACCAACCCCTCTGCAAAACCAAGCTGGAAGGCGGTACTGCTTCATGTTCACATGAGCTAGATGGCTAGTTAGGATGGATTCAGAATGCACTGTACTACAACTATAAATGACGTAACGTGATATAGTAAAACAATTACTAACCGGCAATGCACATTTGCATTACTTTAAACGACAACTTTACCTGTTACTTACCAGAGTCGCCTATATCTTAGCGGAATGACAGCAGGCAGAAGGCGGCGCGTTTTCAGTAAGATACCGTGTTAAACTTATTTGCAGACACTTTTAACATAAACATTGGCAGCCATTAACTCATAGGTGGCAGTAAAGCTGAAATGACTCTTTCTGTGTTAAAAAAATGCAACACTGTCATTTTGATACTTTTTTTGTTTGTCTTTTACTTCCTCCCATTTGTCTGTCTCTGGTTATTGACGTTTAGGAGAGTGCCAAACACATTAACGATGCACATTTTTCAAATAAAGACAGACACAACACTAAAGAGATGAGAAAGACACAGTTGAATATGTAACATGCGTTTTATGCAGAAAAATAGTGTAGTTAAAACCATCTGGGATTTAAGAGGTTAAACTCAATTGGCTTGAGTGAAGCCACGCCCTCTCATAAGTGAAGAACAGGAATATTCCGGTTTTTCCAGGTTGCCTGAAAAAATTTAGTCACGTAGTTTTCTTAGACGGTGTATTACAAAGAGCAAAACGTTTTTTCTTTTGGAGATACACCGAAATATTAAAGAAATATTCAGAGAGCGAGACAACATTGGTTGTGATGGCTGAACGTTTTTTCCTGCTACTAGTCACCCATGAGGCACGGAGCAGCCGCGTGAGCACATTTTGACCAGAGGTACATTTTCCTTATTCGCTAAACGTGTGTGCAGTAAAGAGGCACAATTTAGTAATTTGGTTTAGAAATATGTGTATTTTGAGTTCATTATATAATTCAATACATTTCGGTATTGAAGTGAATGTACAATTCTTTATGCTGTAAAAGAAAGGTAACTAATACTTATCTCTCCGGAGTACCTGTTAAAGAAAGGTTATTTGTTGATTAGCCCACTTAAAAAAAAAATTGGTTCTCGTACTTGTTTGTAGATTTGCATTTTGTAAATTCCTCGTGTTTCAACATGTTTTAATACACGTTCTTTCTAGATATATATTTTAAAATCTTGGTTGTTCATTTAGAATGGAAATGACAAACAGAATATTGGTTTCAAATAGTATCATTTTTATATTCACGAATGAAACATCAGCATAAAGTATCCAAATCCATGGTTAGGAAGGCATTTATGAGATGCACATGGATCAAGGAATTTACATTCTTGTACTTTCTTACATTTAATATATTTGAAATGCAACAAACTGGAAGAACTGAGGAGGCGTACTAAGTAGGTCTGCTCTCTTCGGTATGTATTTTCAAATATGTATTTTCTTACATATTTGAAAGTTCAAACAATCAATCAAATAAAAAAAAAAATCACTCCCCCCCCCTGATCCACCCCCTCCAAAAAAAAGGACATTATGTGTAAAAGTATTTTCTTTGATATAGTGTCATATATTTGATTAATTATAACTGTAATGATTAGACAGAGTGACTGATATAGTAAATATTGTAGTGTATTATAATACCTGTTTGCTTACGCAGGTCAGGTCCTTTTAGCGGGAACCTAAACTTCCTGGAGCTGCATTCGAATATCGTTGGATGTTGATGGTGAGTCACCCAAGGAACTAAACCGATTCTTGTGTTGACAACTCATATTCATTTAACTACCGGATTTGTGGTAGGACTGTTAAATTGTTTTATGCAGTTTACGTAACTAATTTGTATTTCATTTAAGTTGTTATATACTTACCCTTTCTTCACCTGAGTGGAGTTGGACTAAGAAGGGTAATCAAAAAACATATTGGAACTGGTGAACCTAAATCTAAAAACATCCCTAAGTGTAATCTACGGCCAATTACAATTTAATCTTGACGTAATTGGTTATTGATTCTAAATTTAGCTATGAAAGTCTAAACATACAGTAACTAAACCTAAAATAGGGTAAATTGGTTAAAGAGGAATTTAAATCTAGTTTTAATCAGAGAAACTAAGGGTATAAAACTTAAGCTCACAGATTCAGTTAATGTGTATTTTATGTTTGGTTGTGCATTTTATTTTCTGTGTATGTCTTTCCATTTTTCATCCCTATCCATAAAGCTGGAACTGGCGTGAACAGGAAGTTGGGGGAGGCACTCAATGGTAGGGCGTCACTGCACTTACTCAGTACTTCCTCTACAGCTCTCTGTGTAGAAAAATTGAGTTTTCAGTTACCATGGCATTCACAAGGTCCAAGGAGGACGACACTAATTCAGTATACCCCAGCTTTATCCATGCAAAACACCAAGACAAGCTTAAGCTACAGAATGGTAACAGAGATGGGACAGGACAAGGATTCACTATTGTGAATAGCACATCTTTACCTCAACCACTTTGACCAACTCGACCAGGTCAATTTGGCGTGACTCCACAGGCTGGGGGATCTCAAGACTGCTCTGCTTTGCATCCTCCAGTAAAGGCTCAACTGCGAGAAAGCATGGATTTGCCAGGTCAAGCGTCTGAGCCTGAGGAACTGAGAGATGATCTACTAGTGTGATTTATGCTGATGGAATTTACCTCTGGATCGCTTCTTTTGTAGCAGGTACATGAACCAGTTGAAAATCTTCACAAATCGATTTACTGCTTTAAGCTGCGGCGCTTTATCACAGCTACTAGCTGGCAGTGTCTTTGGAGTGAAGCCCTAGAGTGTTGGTTTAACATGCATCAGTTAAGCAAACCAATCCCATACATCCATCCATCCATCCATCCATCTTTTGTTACTGTAATTTTATAGGAAGGGTAAATACCAGTGACCTCAGCAGACCAGCTAATCATCCACATCCCACCAGTTTGCAAGTGGACCAACCTTTGTGAAGAACTTGTGGCCACGGATATTCTGCGATGACGGGCGATCCCGTGGGTCGATTTGAAATATTTTGCCCATCAGTTTCCCAGCTTCAATACCGAGGTTCTGGGGTAGAATAAATTTAGCTTCTTTGATGTTCTTTATCATTTCACAGCGATCGTCGTGATCGAATGGGATTTCCCCAACCAGAAGCTGGTACCTGTAGTAAGAAAGGCAGCAAAGGTGTTTGAGGTCTTTCACATTTGACATAAAAATGCTGTGCTTCCAAAAGAGCAATTCCTCTCAACTGTGTGCCAGTATTCATTTTTCTTTTCTATTTCAAGTAGAAAAAAAAACATATTTATGTATGTTAGACACATGTCTTCTTAAAATGTTAGACAGATTTTATTAGCCATGCTGATCTTTGGCCGGGAGGAGGGTTGATAGGGTATACGTACATGACACAGCCCAGTGCCCAGACTTCTGCTTCTGTTCCATGGCCCTCCCGTTTCCACACTTCTGGAGCCATGTAGACTGGAGTACCACACACTTTTCTACAACACACACAAATGGAAAACGTTAAGCGCACATGTGCTTTAGTTTGCTGTATAAACAAATTTGAAAGCTTAGCCAGGAATTCTGCAAAAAACACCTACTTCTCCCTCGGCTCCAGCTTGACCGCCAGTCCAAAATCTCCAATTTTCAGTTCCATTTTGTCATTCACAAATAAATTTTCTGAAAGACAAACGAATTTGCATTAAGGATAGACTCAAATACTTTGCCAAACTGCAGACTTTACCAAATTGATAAATTAACACTACACAGAAATCCAGACGAGCTACACTCGCAATGCCATGTGAAATGCCAGCATTATTAAACAGAGAATTGAGTAAAGCGTGAGTGCATGTACACATACCGAACTAGATGTCCCTATGGACATAACATTGCCGGTAGATGTGTTTTATCCCCGATATCAGCTGTTGAATGTAATAGCGGACTTCGGGGTCAGAGTCCCGCGAGCTTTCAGGATGTCACCAAGTGTCTGGGCAGGGAGAAACAGGGGCAGCCTGATCCATCACAAAGTCTTTGCCTTAGTAAGATGTCTATAAAAGTCAGGGACTCACCTGCCTACTGCACAACTCCATGAAAATATACATGAACAGATCGTCTTCAAAAGAATGGGAGAAGCCCACAACGTTCTTGTGCCGTGGTTTTTTTTCAAAATCTCCACTTCTTGACACACCTGAGTGAAATATCAAACACCATCTCATCAAGTATTGTAACAGGGAAATGCAGATAAACTGCAAAGAGGGATGACATTAAGCACAATCCATACCACATACCTCCTCCAGTCCCCAGGAATGTAGAGGTATGACCATCACAGCAAAGGTGTCACCACTTTCAAGGTCGGTCATCTTGTAGCACTTGCCACAAGCACCCTAAAGAACATGTCAATAAAGGGCATTTCTGACTGACCCTGTTCAAGCATCTCCTCTCCGCAGAAAAAAATCAACTGTAATCACTTTCAACAACAACTTTATGGTGCACACCTGTCCCAAAAGCGGCCAAGACAGCTGGGCAATTTGAACTTGCTAGATGGATTACATCACCACATTGAAAATTCCATGGACGGAAAAAGAGGTGAACTTGCTAAGACATTGCAACAAAACACGGATAAAAACTTTCATTACAAGCAACTTCATTGAAGAAAAAAAACCCATCTCCGTTATGTACACCAAACATTCAGTTTCGGTAATGCAGTAACACATGCTCAGGAATAAAGACTTTTATGTAGTGTGCAGTGACTATCACATCATATGTTACTGCGGCTCTTTAGGCACTCAGCTATCGGTCTCACTTTGTCATACAGAACAGGGATTCATTTTCTGGTGAAAAACTTCCTATGTGGTATGTGATACCTCAGCTCCAAGATGTGGAGCAGTTATCTATTACACCGTAAGGCTGGATATTTTTACAAATAAAGGTGGCAATGGTGTCGGTTATTGCCTTAGAACGAGCTGTTAGCTGGCAGGGTGTGAAAATTAGGGCGTTTATTTTTTTTAAAGAGTTTTGTGTTATTTGAAAGCATTGTGAAATGTAAAAAAAAAAACAGTAATGATATGATGAAAATGGGAATACTGACGTTGACAATGCCAATATAATATTTTGGTATGTTAAGGCATGTTTGTTCTCTGCTTTAAAGAAAGGGGGATGTGTTGATATGTAGTGCAGTACTTTTGGTGACCAGCAGAGAGACCTGGAGGGTTGGGAGGAGGTAAAGACAAGGGGTAGGGAGACCGACGGCACAGAGCAGGTTGTGGGTTTGCATGGAAGATGTTGGTGGTTAAATAAAAGTTCATTGTTCATGAAACAAGGTCTCTTCAATGACATATGAACAACACAATGTATCTCTTCCTTCTCATGATAATCTGACTCGCCAAACATGCCTCCAGCTCGCGTGATGTGGCCGAGGGACTTGAGGAGAATTATACACTGACAGCAGTGGAGATGAGAGCGCACTTGAAATTATCAGGTAAGAGAGGGTTAATCGAGCAAAATGTACAATTATTGGTCAGATAATGTCGGTCAAATTTCTAAATAATTATGGCGTACGAATAATGATATATCCGTAAATCGTATTTTACCGATTTAAAGATGTTCATTATTCATTGTATTGTCACGCCCCCCTCGGGAGAATGCAGCGGCAGCAGCCACACCTGAGTTACGTCAACTCCCTGTTTAGTTCTGCTTGGCGCTGCATTATATGCAAGGTACTGTTGAGGGTTTTCATAAGAAGTACAGGGCGGTCTTCCTCCTGTCTACCCCGATCCGGTCCATCCGCCTGCTTTGCTGCCATTCCATCCCATCCCATCCTGATCCTCCCGGACCTCTTCCTTGTACTTGTCCTTCGTCTCGCATGCCACCTGTAGAACTGGCTTTTGGACTCGATTGTACTTGCTGATTCCAGTTCTGTTTGCGTGTTCCCAACAATAAACCCCGTACAGTACGTTGCCTTCTGTGTCTCTACCATCCTCTGGGGTTGCATGTTGTGCAGTACTGTAGTAGCTTGGATTCAACCATTAGATGGCAGTAGTAGCATATAGTTGGAGGGAAGTAGAAGAAGGCAAGAGAGGGAAGTTGAGTGTTTATGCGTTGTTCCCGGAGCTGATAAGTTAATAAATATTAAACCTCTTGCCATCCCCAAATGTGTCTCGGCTGACTCTCAATATATCAAAAGTACATACCGTCTATTTATTTATGTCTGCCCTTCAAACCGCTAGATTCCTTCACTAAGCAGGAAGTTTGTCACGACAGCTGACACCAAATCTCCTGCTGAGCTGGTTCAGACAGAACTATCCTCAATTCACCACGAGGGGGCGCCAACGCAGCAGCTTAGTTCTATTGTTTCTCTTTTTCAAAGACAGTTTTTCTCTTCACAAAAGGACAACTTAACTGAATAATGCACTTTCATAGTAATTGTTTTTAATCCGTGTTAATGTTCTGAACAATGACTACTAAAGGTTCTGTAAGGTTGTCCCACATACTATGGATTTTAAGTTTTTTATCAAGGTGTTAAAATGTACCATCTATTTTCTGCTGAAAGTTGCCAGTCCTGTGTTTTATGTCTAGCAATTTGTACAGTTTCTTCAGTATGGCGCATAAACACATGCCATCATCTATAGTATGAGAATCTCCTCCAGAACTCTGCATTTCCTCAAGATTTTTTCTCATGAACCTTAATTTGCCAAGCATGTATTGACTGGGCACAGTACAGTGGTGCAATTTCTGACAATGAAAGAACATCATGGACCCCTACTCCCCATTCCTTAACCCGATCGAGGGGCTCTGCTCAGCATGGAGTTAGAAGGCTTACGATCGCCAGCCACATGCTCAGATGACCCTGCTGGCTGACATGGATGCAGCATGTGAGGACATTACAGCAGATGCCTGCAGAGGCAGGTAAGACATTAGAAAAGATTCCTTTTTTTCTTATGTTTTATTCTTTCTGTTTTTTCTTATGTACAAATACATAAGTGCACATTAGGATGCTTTTTCACTATTACGTAAGTTCCCATGTGAACAGCCAATCAGATCAGCCTGATGTGTGTCTCTCTGTTTCCTCTCTGTTTCCTGCCCTTTCATCCCGACCATGACCATGATCTCTCACTTAGCAGCAGAGCAGTTTATTCTAAACAGTGGAACCGCAAAGATGTTCAGACTCTTTGGTCTTCTCATTTTCATTAGTAGGGTTCTATACTATTAAATCATATTTTGTGGGGATTTTTATATATCCTGTACGATGTGATTAGTGTAATAAGTATTTGGCCATTTAATCTTCATCATATGTAATGGGTATTCTGATTATTATTATGATATTTATTTATTTGCTTGTTTGTTTGTTTGTTTGTTTATTCATTTGTGTTTCTCTCTTTTTCCAGACACTTCACTGGCTGTGGATGTTGTTCAGCCCAGATACCTGATGAGGGTCCAGCATGGAGACAGTGTGACCCTGACATGCTTCCGTCCAGAAGATATTTCTTTTGCAGTTTGGTTTTAGCAAGCTGCTGGTCAGAAGCCCCAGCTCATGGCGAAAGCACTTCTCTACGTACCTGGTGAATTTTACAAGGGATATAAAAACATAAAACGTTACTCCTTACTGAATGCAGAGGGGAGTTTTAACCTCACTATTTCTAACGTGGAGCCGTCAGATTCTGCAGTGTATTATTGCGCTGCTCTGTTCTATAATGAAATCGCATTTGGAAATGGAACCTTTGTCATAATCACAGATAAATGAGATTCCAACTATTTTCATATTTGCTTTATGAAAGTGTCAATAATATTGTCCTTTGACAAACATTTTTGACAGTTGAGCTCTGTGTCAATATAAAATTAACCAACATAGTTGATGTAGATTGCGAGTATTGGTCCTTGAATGTTTTTCTATATACAGCATTAAACAAAAACATTTATAAAAGCTTTCCAATTAGAATTATAAACTTTTTATTATTATTACACGCATAAATAGCTGAAATATGTAAAAATAAGTATACAAGAATACAAATTAATAGGAGGCATTACGTATCATCTTACTTGTGTGAAGTGGATTTAGTTATGTGTATACAGTTATGTGTTGGACCCCTCCTGATGTTATATTTATACATGAACATGCACTGCATCACATCATTATACAGTTTGTTACATTTATACATGAACATGTGCTGCATCACATTATTTCACAGTTTGTTACATTTTGCTTGCTGTCAGAAATCTTCAGCCATATGGAATCTTCAGATTTGGAAAAATGTTACACATTGCAGCCTCTTTCAAATAAATTAAAGGAAAATGTTTACATTTCAGTTTTGAGTTGATATATATATTACTGCGTAAAAGTCTTAGGCGACAAAGAAAATATATTCTTAAAATTTTTTAACTCAACAGTCAGTGTATATTGTCTCAGAAAGACATGCTATAATATAAGAGTCGGATATGCACCATTCAGAACTGGTTTGAGAATGGACCTTAAATTTCAATTAATTTTGTTCATCTGAAATAAAGTTGAATCGCTGTTGAAAACAGGATGCAGAATTACAATTCATTTTTGAATTTAAGGAAGCAGAATGAATACGTATTTGAATTCAAATAAATTCATATACATACAGTACATATAGCTACAATATAGCTTTTAGCTATACAGCCAAATATTTAAATATGAATTACACATAAGCACATTAACATCGTTGTGTATCACTATTATAATTTTATTCAGAATGAAATAATGCAACATTTGAAGTGTCACCTAAAACAATAATTATACTGTCATTTTGTGCACCATGGTGGATCTGCTCATAGGAAGAGCTGAGTGTCTCTCCTTAGAAGTCAGTGTTGGCTGCAGTGACTGCAGTTTCTAACCTAGGAAACGTCCCAAACACTTTTCCTGCATCAAAAGTCAAACTAGTCCCTATTCCTGCCATGAAAGCTTCACATAATGTCACCGATAACTGAGCCAACCATGTTTATCAGAGGATGCCAACCCTTTGGCTGCAGCTTTCTCTGCACACGCTGAGAGAGTCTTCAGTGTAGCAGGAAAAGATTTCAGGCCAGAAGATTGCAGATTAAATCATGAAACCTTTGAAGATATTATGCTAATCAAATGTAATATAATAATAAATGTAATCATGTTTATTTGAATAAAGCATAATTGCATTTGCCATGATGTCTTGCTTTTTGCTGTAGTGCTATGGTAGAAGGGAAAAACTTACTTTTCAACACACAAGAAAATAAATAGTAGAAACCGCATGAAACCAAGTAATTCCTTTTGCGATGCACACTTCCTATTTAATGTTTAAAAAATAGACAAACAAAATGGTCAACATAAGCCAGAGGGATATTGATAGTCACGAAAATCATGAAAATATAAAATACACTTTACACACTTCATTTCTTTACATTGAAATTAATTAAATTCATCTACCTTCATGCACTAACATCAAACATATGATTATACAATTATAATGTTTGTTCTTATCATATAATGTTTGTTATTGTCATGCCCATGCAGGCGGAACCCACCGACTAGCCCGTCTCGATCACGCCCACATGGGCGGGACCAGCCAGGTGCTCCGTAGAACGCTTAATGACGGAATGGATTTAAGCACTGAGCTCCATCGGGACATTGCGAAGTATTGAGCCATGCTATTGAGCCATACCGAGCAATCTATTGTCTATCGTCTACCCGTTGCTTCCTACCTGTTCCGTCCGCCCAGTGTACTTACCTTGTCTGTTCCTCTTCCTCTTCCCAGACCCGTTCCCGAACCTGAACCTCCTGCCCCGCTGAGACCGGCTTCTCCTGGTACTCTTTCCCTGTGTTGTCATGTCCCGTGTTTGTTCCTCTTTCGGCTTCGGACACATGCTTCTGCCCCTCGACCATTCTCCTCGCTTAGCCCCTTTCATTGCTACGTACTAGTGCTGCCAATAAAACTTCTGGCTGCATGCAATTCTGGATCTCCGTTCCACTTCTTGGGCCAGTGTTACAGTTATAATATAATCTTTGTTATCATATAATGTTATCAATGTATATTAAAGCTGTTAAGGTATGTTAGGATATTAAGGTATACAAATTACATGGTGATTATGAATGTTATATGAATGCATTGTAAATGTATAATGTAGGTGCAGTTAATGTAAAGTGTTACTGAATATATACTAATAAATAGTTATACAACAAAAAGAGACAAGAATGTCAACTATTCTCCAAGAAGTTACTTATTTTATGGATGGATAGAACAACATGACATCCATTCCAAAATATTTCTAAAATCGGCAAGAAATATTTTTCAGGATCTGTGTTTTCCATTGTGACTCTCAAAGCGCTGTCATCATGAACATTTTGCTTTTCAGGTAAAGACTCCAACAGCAAGACTGTGGTACAGCAGCCTGTGTCTGACACTGTGTCTGACACAGACTCTGTGAGCCTGCAGTGTACGATAGAGACTGGGAGCTGTGCAGGAGAACACAGTGTTTACTGGTTCAGACATGGATCAGGAGAATCCCTTCCTGGAGTCATTTACAGCCACGGAAACAGGAGTGATGAGTGTGAGAAGAGCCCTGAGGCTGGATCTCCTACACGGAGCTGCGTCTACAGCCTCCCCAAGGGGAACCTCAGCCTCTCCGATGCTGGGACTTACTACTGCGCCGTGGCCATGTGTGGGGAGATGCTGTTTGGCAATGGGACCAAGCTGGATATAGATGGTAACACCCAGTGAGGGGAGATGCTGTTTGGGAACGGCACACAGCTGGATATAGATGGTAACACCCAGTGAGGGGAGATGCTGTTTGGGAACGGCACACAGCTGGATATAGATGGTAACACCCAGCGTGGGGAGATGCTGTTTGGGAACGGAACACAGCTGGATATAGATGGTAACACCCAGTGAGGGGAGATGCTGTTTGAGAACGGCACATAGCTGGATATAGATGGTAACACCCAGTGTGGGGAGATGCTGTTTGGGAACGGCACACAGCTGGATATAGAGTGTAACACCCAGCGTGGGGAGATGCTGTTTGGGAACGGCACACAGCTGGATATAGATGGTAACACCCAGCGTGGGGAGATGCTGTTTGGGAACGGCACACAGCTGGATATAGATGGTAACACCCAGCGTGGGGAGATGCTGTTTGGGAACGGCACACAGCTGGATATAGATGGTAACACCTATTGTGGGGAGATGCTGTTTGGGAACGGCACACAGCTGGATATAGATGATAACACCCAGCGTGGGGAGATGTTGTTTGGGAACGGCACACAGCTGGATATAGATGATAACACCCAGCGTGGGGAGATGTTGTTTGGGAACGGCACACAGCTGGATATAGATGGTAACACCCAGTGAGGAGAGATGCTGTTTGGGAACGGCACACAGCTGGATATAGATGGTAACACCCAGCGTGGGGAGATGCTGTTTGGGAACGGCACACAGCTGGATATAGATGGTAACACCCAGCGTGGGGAGATGCTGTTTGGGAACGGCACACAGCTGGATATAGATGGTAACACCCAGCGTGGGGAGATGCTGTTTGGGAACGGCACACAGCTGGATATAGATGGTAACACCCAGCGTGGGGAGATGCTGTTTGGGAACGGCACACAGCTGGATATAGATGGTAACACCCAGCGTGGGGAGATGCTGTTTGGGAACGGCACACAGCTGGATATAGATGGTAACACCCAGCGTGGGGAGATGCTGTTTGGGAACGGCACACAGCTGGATATAGATGGTAACACCCAGTGTGGGGAGATGCTGTTTGGGAACGGCACACAGCTGGATATAGATGGTAACACCCAGTGTGGGGAGATGCTGTTTGGGAACGGCACACAGCTGGATATAGATGATAACACCCAGCGTGGGGAGATGTTGTTTGGGAACGGCACACAGCTGGATATAGATGGTAACACCCAGTGAGGGGAGATGCTGTTTGGGAACGGCACACAGCTGGATATAGATGGTAACACCCAGCGTGGGGAGATGCTGTTTGGGAACGGCACACAGCTGGATATAGACGGTAACACCCAGCGTGGGGAGATGCTGTTTGGGAATGGCACACAGCTGGATATAGATGGTAACACCCAGTGTGGGGAGATGCTGTTTGGGAACGGCACACAGCTGGATATAGATGGTAACACCTATTGTGGGGAGATGCTGTTTGGGAACGGCACACAGCTGGATATAGATGGTAACACCCAGTGAGGAGAGATGCTGTTTGGGAACGGCACACAGCTGGATATAGCTGATAACACCCAGCGTGGGGAGATGCTGTTTGGGAACGGCACACAGCTGGATATAGATGGTAACACCCAGTGAGGGGAGATGCTGTTTGGGAACGGCACACAGCTGGATATAGATGGTAACACCCAGCGTGGGGAGATGCTGTTTGGGAACGGCACACAGCTGGATATAGATGGTAACACCCAGCGTGGGGAGATGCTGTTTGGGAACGGCACACAGCTGGATATAGATGGTAACACCTATTGTGGGGAGATGCTGTTTGGGAACGGCACACAGCTGGATATAGATGGTAACACCTATTGTGGGGAGATGCTGTTTGGGAACGGCACACAGCTGGATATAGATGATAACACCCAGCGTGGGGAGATGCTGTTTGGGAACGGCACACAGCTGGATATAGATGGTAACACCCAGCGTGGGGAGATGCTGTTTGGGAACGGCACACAGCTGGATATAGATGGTAACACCCAGCGTGGGGAGATGCTGTTTGGGAACGGCACACAGCTGGATATAGATGGTAACACCCAGTGTGGGGAGATGCTGTTTGGGAACGGCACACAGCTGGATATAGCTGGTAACACCCAGCGTGGGGAGATGTTGTTTGGGAACGGCACACAGCTGGATATAGATGGTAACACCCAGTGAGGGGAGATGCTGTTTGGGAACGGCACACAGCTGGATATAGATGGTAACACCCAGCGTGGGGAGATGCTGTTTGGGAACGGCACACAGCTGGATATAGATGGTAACACCCAGCGTGGGGAGATGCTGTTTGGGAACGGCACACAGCTGGATATAGATGGTAACATCCAGTGAGGGGAGATGCTGTTTGGGAACGGCACACAGCTGGATATAGATGGTAACACCCAGCGTGGGGAGATGCTGTTTGGGAACGGCACACAGCTGGATATAGATGGTAACATCCAGTGAGGGGAGATGCTGTTTGGGAACGGCACACAGCTGGATATAGATGGTAACATCCAGTGAGGGGAGATGCTGTTTGGGAACGGCACACTGCTGGATATAGATGGTAACACCCAGTGTGGGGAGATGCTCTTTGGGAACGGCACACAGCTGGATATAGACGGTACACCCAGTGTGGGGAGATGCTGTTTGGGAACGGCACACAGCTGGATATAGATGGTAACACCCAGACTGGGGAGATGCTGTTTGGGAACGGCACACAGCTGGATATAGATGGTAACACCCAGCGTGGGGAGATGTTGTTTGGGAACGGCACACAGCTGGATATAGATGGTAACACCCAGTGTGGGGAGATGCTGTTTGGGAACGGCACACAGCTGGATATAGAGGGTAACACCCAGCGTGGGGAGATGCTGTTTGGGAACGGCACACAGCTGGATATAGATGGTAACACCCAGATTGGGGAGATGCTGTTTGGGAACGGCACACAGCTGGATATAGATGGTAACACCCAGTGAGGGGAGATGCTGTTTGGGAACGGCACACAGCTGGATATAGATGGTAACACCCAGATTGGGGAGATGCTGTTTGGGAACGGCACACAGCTGGATATAGATGGTAACACCCAGCGTGGGGAGATGTTGTTTGGGAACGGCACACAGCTGGATATAGATGGTAACACCCAGCGTGGGGAGATGTTGTTTGGGAACGGCACACAGCTGGATATAGATGGTAACACCCAGCGTGGGGAGATGTTGTTTGGGAACGGCACACAGCTGGATATAGATGGTAACACCCAGCGTGGGGAGATGTTGTTTGGGAACGGCACACAGCTGGATATAGATGGTAACACCTAGTGTGGGGAGTATATCTGCTTCTGTTTTGCTTTTTTTTTGCTATTTGGACGTGAATTTATTTCTTATACTATTTGAAGTAATGTAATTCCTAATTTAAGTGTATATGCACTTACATTTAATTACATAATTGTTAATTTAATAATCTTGAATATATTAATAAATGTTAAAATGTTAAATATAAAAAAATGTGTTAAAAATGGATAACTTCTATCTACTTTAATTTATTATCGATTTGATCTTTAAGTAATGTAATGTAAGCAAATGGGAAATGTGTCTCTATATCATTATGCTGAAATCCATCTCTCTGTTACAGGCTTTCAGAAGCTGCTGGATCCTCTTCACTCTGGCTTGCTGATAGTTTTATCTTGCAGCATTATTCTTGTCACGGGAGACGGCAGCGATCGCGGGCAGAGCGGCGATCGTGCGGGCAGGAAGTAGGCAAGGCAAACAGAGTACGGGGTATACGGGGATTTAATGAAGGCAAGGCAGGACAGGACATGGGCATCGACAACATCAATGACGGACGAAGGACTAAGGTAAGACACGGACTGAAATACACTGGACTGATTGAAAAGAAGCAGACACAGCTGGGTACAATCGGGAAAGAACACGTGGGTAATCCGGGGGCGTGGCACACAGGAGGAGCGGACGAGCCGGGCATGACAATTCTGAACATTGCTCTCATTTATATAAGATGTAAACTGACCTGTACACACTGTGCAGGTACGCTGCCCGGCTTTATGCACTCAGAAGAAGGACAAAATGTAGTTTTTAACAAAGACTCATGTGCTTATAACAGAGTAGAATTGTTTAATACTAGATACAATTTTCGTATTGGAAAACCACTGGGTTACCCTCTAAAATCGCTTATTAAATCTTACCTTATGTATTTAAAGATTTTTGTAAGATCTTTGTGTTTTCTTATTAAATCTTTAGTATTTTGCTAAATATACTGAAATATACAACACATGTTGCAGTAAGTTGCATATAAATAACATTTATTAGTCTGCCTGGCCCTCCTGTCCCCTCCCCAGTGTGGCCCTAATGAGCCACTCCATTACTCGTTGTCCCATCGTTAGTTATTGTATATGCCTGTCACTGTGCCTGTCACTGTGCCTGTCACTGTGCCTGTCACTGTGCCTGTCACTGTGCCTGTCACTGTGCTCATCTTCCCGCATCTTTCTCTGCCCCTGGGTCTTTCCCCTGCTTGTTCCCTGTTCTCCTGTTTGGATCCCTCGTGGTTGCATTTGGTTTTCCCAATAACTGTCAAAGTTTTGCCTCAAAGTTTTGCCCTCTCCGTTCACCTTACTCCAGTCCACAGGTTGTTCCTTTCCTTGTTGTGACACTTCAAATCTCTTGAAATATTTGTATAGCTTTTCTACTATACATAACATATCATACAGTACTAAACAACACATATCCAAACATACACTGAAATTGACAGAAATAATTTTTACTAAGTGTTAATTTCCTCCCAAAATTAGGAATATTATCCTACCATTGAATTGTTATATTGTGTGAAATTATATAATATGTTAATTTATTGTATATTTTAAACAGATCAGAAAAACAGTGATTTATCAAAAGTGGAATGGTCACATAAGCAGGTATGGTATCAAAATCAGCAAAAAAATTCCAACTGACTTCCATCCTGGGATCAGCATTTAAGAGCAATTTGTACATGTAAGTGATAGCAAACCGAATTGATCCATCCAATTCTGCCATCTTTGTCTCCACAGTGCTATGACGAGGACACACTGAATTACGCTGCCCTGAACCTTAAGAAGCCAAAACCCAGGAGACAGAAGAAAGACGGGAATAATGACACTCTGTATTCTGACCTCCGCTACAGAGATTATGAATAAAGATGCTTCTCATTCATGTCAGTCACACAGAGTGTTCAGGGTGTAGCTTTAATAATGTTCAGAGGAGGGCAGGGGAGCCAGTGCTTCTGAGACTGAATCATGGGATTTTACGGAGCCCGATCCTCGTGTGTGCCACGCCCCCCTGATTATCCACATGTGCTTCCCTGATTGTACCCAGCTGTACCCTGTTGTCTTGTCTATTTCAGTCCCAGTCTTGAAAAGTGACATACAGCTGTAAGCTGTTTTGGTTTGTTTGTCTGCTGAGTGCTTCTCTGCAGTGCTGCAGATGTTTCCACTGGTTAGATGCAGCTCAGGAAGACTGACCCACTGACTGCACTGTGTTGGGCTCACTTTGCAAAGAGTAAAAACCACACAGAGAGAACAATACCTGCTTCATTTAAGACCCTGTTTGATCTCTACCTCACCCAGGTCACGCTTTGAAGTAGCCCTAGATATCCAAACAATCTACCATTTTCATTGACGCAGTACACCTTTGACACATGAGTACTACACACAACAGACCCTGTACATTGAATATAGAATGTATAGCTTTCACAACAGAGCACACCATTTATATTATTTATATATTGTTCCCATTTCTAATGGCATGCTTTTGTCTGCGTGTTGAAAAACTCCATTCATCTATCTTCCAACATATATGATGGTCAGGGAGAAGTACTGATAGGGATCTAATATTGATAAACATGTAATATTGGCCAGCAATAATGACCATGATTGACACATACTGATATTATCGTGTCCTGCAGGATGGGGCTGGCCAGTTAGTAACAATTAGCACCTATCTCCAATAGGGTATCTCTCTCCCCTAGGATTGTCTGTTCTCCGTGTCCTGAGGAGGCTTATGTCCACGTACATCACAGCATGAGGTCTCCCCCATTACCCACCCCATGCACAGCGCATGGGCCCAGCATGAGGTCTCCCCCATTACCCACCCCACACACAGTACATGGACCCAGCATGAGGTCTCCCCCATTACCCACCCCACACACAGCGCATGGACCCAGCATGAGGTCTCCCCCATTACTCACCCCACACACAGCGCATGGACCCAGCATGAGGTCTCCCCCATTACCCACCCCACACACAGCGCATGGACCCAGCATGAGGTTGCCCACGCGATCTCCCCTTTACTGCTCGAGCAGAGCACACGCACATCAACAAATGTCAAGGCATTAAGTGCATTCAAACAACTTCTCAGGACAGTTATAGGCTTGTCAGAACTCGCCCTCTAGTGGTTTGGACACATACATCCAAGTTTTTAATAGAGTAAAAGGACCTCCAATAGAAGAAACAAACGTGTAAGATCAAACAAAAACCGCTTGTTAAATTCCAAAAAAGACAAAACACACATTTTCCCATAAAAATGACTGTCATGCTCTCAAATAGCTTGCTCACTCATCGCAGAAAAATTTCAGTTAGCATTCTGTAAACACGTGCTGTGTTTTTCATCTCCAGAGTTTTTGAAGAAAACCACTGAATGAAAAGTTACCCTCGTTTGAAAGCTTGATCTCCTATGTATATGAATCAATCACTGTCATTCTTCGTTGTCAAGTATTTTTAAAATTTACGCTCTGCTTCCCTGCAAGCATATCAATTTTTACGCACTGAACCTTTGCCCATGGTTATGTTTCACTATAATAAACTTTTTGTATGAACATCAAATTACAGTGTCACTTGTTTTGTCCAATAGAGGTGTGTCTAAGGTTTGAGAAATGGTATGGGATGTGCTGATTCGCCATTGTTTTTCGCACTGGGGACAGAAACGCGCAAATGCTTCTCTGTCGGCGCAGTATCTGTGGGAGTGTCTCCAGTTCGCATTGCACAGATAATCTCGGTGAGTTTTCCCAATTATTTTCGCACAACATTTTTGAGTGAAGAAAAATGGCTCGGAAGACGTTCATGTTTGAGGAAGCACAGAACATGATTTTGGAAGTGAGGCATCCATCGCTGACTCCGTTGATTCGATGGAGGTGGACGCTTTTTTGCACGGAGAGGATGCAACATTTTGCTCTTTAATTCTATAGATTTTTATAATTCCGTGATTCAGCAATTCATAATTAACATTTGCTTTGGTGACAATTGTATTGTGGTACATTGGGAAAAGTTACGCATCGCCTTTGTCAGGCTTTGTTTGGGCAAAGTTACGTTAGGCATTACTCAGGCTTTGTTTGGGCAAAGTTGCGTGGGGCATTACTCAGGCTTTGTTTGGGCAAAGTTACGTGGGGCATTACTCAGGCTTTGTTTGGACAAAGTTACGTGGGGCATTACTCAGGCTTTGTTTGGGCAAAGTTACGTGGGGCATTACTCAGGCTTTGTTTGGGCAAAGTTACGTGGGGCATTACTCAGGCTTTGTTTGGGCAAAGTTACGTGGGGCATTACTCAGGCTTTGTTTGGGCAAAGTTCATGAACTACAAACACTCAGATTCAGATCCCACCTATAGTGGGATCGTCGTAAAGTAGTGGAGAGGATTGCCGTATAATGAACTCCCATAGATAAATGGGGAGGTTAACTGTTAGGCTGAAGAAACTGTTATTAATCATTTTGTTATCACTCCTGTATGATCAGCAATGAATGTAAATATGTATATACATTATTTTGTTTTCCTCTACCCTCATTCTTTAGATTATATTAATAATAGCATTCCCACCTTAGCAAAACCAGAACTTTCTCTTCTTGTTCTCACCTCCCTATTCTGCGTGACTCTTGCGCCTCCCACTGACTATAAATAAAGGAGCCAAGGGGAACCACCCTTTGTAACACATTCTGCTGTAGTTTGCATTGCAGAGAGTGTGGGTACCCTTGCAAGTAAAACTATAAAGTGTGTGTCTCGTAAAGTGTGGAGTTGGCGTGGAAACGCCGGGCGCTTTCCCCAATATTAACTGATAGTGCTGCAGTCCAACATCCATAACATACACTTCTTCATGATTCTACTCTTTCCAGCTGTCGGATTAGGCCGTGGTGGCTTTATGGTTAGGGAAGTGCACTTGTAGTTGAAACACTGTAGGTTCGAATCCCCGACCAGCAAAGCCTCACTGAGATACTGACCCCCAAGTACTGCTCCCTGGGCGCTGAATTTGCTGCCCCCTGCTATGTCACATATGGGTTAAATACAGAGAATGCATTTTGTAGTTGTGCACCATGTGCTGTGGTATGTTGACAATTAATTGCTAAATTCTAATTCGAAATTAGGCAGTCAATCCCTGCAGTTCCTTCATGTTGCAATTTTGCAGGCAGGGCATTGTCAGCGATGTCTTTTCCTTTTCTGTGTTGGATCCAGGATCTCATCGTTTCAGACGGTCCTCCCACCACCTTTGACATGGCAGCTGTTGTCACATGTTGAGACAGAGCTCTGCTCACTAGGGTGACGACTAAAGGATCTACACAGCAGAAGATTAGTATCAGAGTCAGAATAATCACAGCTCCTAAGAAAAGCCCTTTCATAACAGCTTGCTGCCAACCTCCCCACATATCATACCACCAATCCAAACATTCCTGTGTGTTGACCTGCACCTCTTGCCATTTCACCCTGAATCCCCTGTGATTTAACACGCGGAGGTGTACTCGGTCTGCTGGGGAGATGACTGGCTCCCCCTGGTCGGTGCTGTCTCTTGTCATCTGTGCTGCCTCCTTGTCCTGTTTGAATATAGCTTTATATATTTCGGTTAGACTCCTTATGTACTTCAACTCATGCAAATCTGAAGACCATCCATTGTGAAAATGTCAACCGGTGACTGAGGTGCTTCAACAGTAAAGGAGAGATCGCATGCAGAGCTGATATTCTATAGCTTCTTAGTCTAAGTAAAAATAAAATTTTCTCGTCATATAAGAACCAAGTCTCTGGCTGGAAATTTCCACAAAAGAGCCATTTAGTTATTTCTAGAAAAATATACAGAGCCAATGAAGGAACCAGATGTCACAGTAACACAGGTCTGCCCTGGTGCCTTAGGATACGTCTGTCTAAACATGAGTGAGGAGATGGATGCACAGTTCTATAGAGGCCTCTGAGGAGAATAAATGATCCCAATATTATGTTGAGAGAGATGGTTAATTCCGTTTTAATCCAGACTGGGTTCAGAGCACCTGTTCTGCCGTTGATCTTTTGCATGCGTGTTACCATGTATTAGTTTACTCTGAATTTTGATTACTTGGCAAACTAAAACATTTTTGGTCGTATTTTTTTATTCCTAAATTTAAAGTAATTGTACAGTACAATAATATGTTTTCCCCGCCATGCTTTGTCTTGCTTCTGCAGGTTATGCTTGCATTGAACTTGCTTTGTAGAAAATAAGTGTCATGCCCGGCTCATACGCTCCTCGTGTGTGCCACGCCCCCTGATTACCCACGTGTGCTTCCCTGATCGTCTCCTGCTGTGTCCAATTACTTTGATTAGTCCCGTCCTATTTAAGTGCTGATCTTACCTGTTCCCCGTGTCCGTCATTGTAGTTTGTTGTGGATCTTGTGTGGTTTGATGTTCCCTGCTCCCGATTCCCTAATTAAACCCCGAGTTTACCCCGATCTCGACCTGTCTGCCTGCTCCTTTCACGCCTGCCCACACGATCGCCGCTTACCGCCGTCCTGCTCGCAACCGCTACGCCGTGATCGTGACAGGGGCCATTCGCGAATCAGTTCTGAATGGTGCACAACCTTAGTTCTTATGTTAAATCATGTTTTTTTTTTCTGACAGCCCAGATAAATGAAATAAAAAAGAATTTTCTTTTGTTGCTTAAGAATTTTGCACAGTCCTATATACAGTATAGCAATTTTTAAAGCTTTTTTTTTTCATTTCTTTTAAAGAGGCTGCAATAAGTAGCATTAACATCTGTATAAAGAAAAGGCTAAGCAGAAATGTAACAAACTGCATAATGTGATGTAGTGCATGTTCATGTATAAATGTAACAAACTGTATAATAATGTGATGCAGTGCATGTTCATGTATAAATGTAACAAACTGTATAATAATGTGATGCAGTGCATGTTCATGTATAAATGTAACAAACTGTATAATAATGTGATGCAGTGCATGTTCATGTATAAATGTAACAAACTGCACAATAATGTGATGCAGTGCATGTTCATGTATAAATGTAACAAACTGTATAATAATGTGATGCAGTGCATGTTCATGTATAAATGTAACAAACTGTATAATAATGTGATGCAGTGCATGTTCATGTATAAATGTAACAAACTGCACAATAATGTGATGCAGTGCATGTTCATGTATAAATGTAACAAACTGCACAATAATGTGATGCAGTGCATGTTCATGTATAAATGTAACAAACTGTATAATAATGAGATGCAGTGCATATTCATGTATAAATGTAACATCAGGAGGGGTCCATCACAGCCCCACCACCATCTCTTGTTCAAACCCTTTGGTCTTCTCATTTTCATTAGTAAGCTCCCGATCACCGTAACTGATCTGCATTTGAGACATTTTTCCCGCATCTCATTTTCACAATAAGCTGATAATACTAATAATACTACTGTAATGATAGTATTACAGTAGACTTACTCTTTAAAGCCAGATGGCAGTGGTCACATACTGATGAACGGTTGGGCAGCAAATGCATTTAATGTGGCTAGATAGCAAATAAACTGATTCACCATTTACTCTCATTTGCATCAATTAAAATGTTTGCTGGAAATGTAAATGTAAGCAGTAAAGCTACATTTTACGTTCTTTAAGAAAGTTTAAGAAAGAACAGTTAAACTGTATTTTGAGTGTGGTTAGAAGATCCAGTATTTCAGAAAACTTAAGAATTGTGTAATATGAGAGACTAGCGAGTCTAATATCAGACTGACTGCGCTGAGCTTGTCTGAGAGAGATGATTAGCGAATGGCCTCCCACAGTGTCTCAGCACTCCGTACAAAGAACTTCATATGCTCAGCATATGTTCCTGTTTATCTAATTGTTCTTATTTTAACTGGCTGTGAAGGAGTAAATGAATAAACTTTGCCTGTAGAGTGAACTGGTTACTATGGTTCGGGGCAGCTTTTATTAGACATTGTAGACACCACGTTAGTCTATCAAGAGAGTAAGACCGATCGCTAAGGGTGTCATCTGAGTAAAAACAAAGTTACCTCAAAATAGCCAACCAATCACGAGCCAGTACGCATCAAGGCCAACATCTGATTGGAATGCACCATTACTATGCGGTGAAAGGTTAATAGCTAATCACTGATAAACTCAAACACGAACAGCATGCCAAGCAGACTATCTGTTCCCTTCCCTCCATGTTGTCCTTCCAACTGATTGCTCAATGACAATATTTTAAAATGTGGACTTCCTAATTACTATAACATAATTTCTATTTGTTAGATTGTTGTTGCGATTACTTATTTATTTACTTACTTATTGTTATTGAATGTCATATTTATTTATTTATTTATTTATATGTTATTCTTGTTATTTTATTTCTTATTGATTAAAAACAAAGTCATTGAGAAAGTTTATGAAATTCTGTATTTTTTCTATTTTTAGATATTCATTATCTTACAGTCGCATGAATGAATGAATATTCATTCATTACTTTACATCTTACAGTCCCAATAAGAGTTAAAACTGCAACCCCCCACCCACCCATCATTCTTTCTTTACTTTCCAGCCCAAAATAATTTCTACAACATAAGTAAAGGACAACTATCAGTAACACGTAGGTACATGTAGGATTTTCCGTTGTTAGTTGTCCTGTACATACGAAAGTAGTCTTCCAGCTCCTGTCAAGCGCTCATTTTCGGACACAAAATACATTCTGTGTGACAAAATGCATTATTCAATGACAAAATCAAGTAATGCCTTGAATTTTGTCCAGAGAAAGACATACTACAGTTACATTTTGTCCACAGAAGCATAAATACATTACTGTCTTTGGTGCCCCGAAATCAACAGGAATGTTTCATTTTGTACACAGAACTGATATTAGCACCTAGCATATCATGTTCAGAAGGTTGAATGTATCTGCTTTCGTGAATGAAAAAGGGCATTTCATCCACAAAATGCATTTTGTCAAAGAAACAAGTTCATTGCGTGCAGGAAATGCACTTTGTGAGTGAAAGAAATGCATTTAGTAGAGGGGCGTAGTACCTTCCAATAACCAGGAGGTGGAGAGCCAACTTTGATTTTGGTAATCCCAATTGACTTTGGCACATATAGGAAAATATAATTTTCAAAATAACATGAGTCTTATGCAATTTACCCAAGTAATACAAGCTCTTTAGGTGACACACAAAGAATCAATTGCCATCAACATAGTGTCAGAACACATATACTCAGTGACCAAACAATTAAGCAGAACAGACTGAGTGGTGAAAATGAAATCTGCATGAGATTGTCTAGTGTGTTCTTGGTATGAATGTGGCCATAATCATACAAGAAAAAAACTGAATCCATGCCTGAATGCTTGAAACACAAAAGAACTTTATTGAAACAGGAGTGGACAGGGAGCTGGGGGAGGCACTCAGGTGTGGGGCGTCACTGCACTTGCTGAGTACAGCCTGCCTACAGGTCCCTGTGTAGAAAAATAGAGGTTTTCAGTTAACATGGCATTCACTAGAGTTCAAGGACGACTACACTAATATTCAATATACCCCAGCTTTATCCATGCAAATCACCAAGACAAGCTTAAGCTACAGAATGGTAACAGAGATGGAACAGGACAAGGATTCACTATTGTGAACAGCATATCTTTACCTCAACCACTTTGACCAACTGGACCAGGTCAATTTGTTCATTGGTCTGTTGACATCCTCTAGAACACGGAGTGACTCCACAGGCTGGGGGATCTCAAGTCCACTCTGCTCGGCATCCTCCCGTAAAGGCTCAACTGCGAGAAAGCATGGATTTGCCAAGTCATGCATCTGAGCCTGAGGAACTGAGAGATGATCTACTAGTAGGATTTATGTCGATGGAATTTACCTCTGGATCGCTTTTTTCGTATCAGGCGCATGAAACGGTTGAAAATCTTTTTGAATGGGTTGACTGATTTATGCTTTGGTGGTGTATTGCAGCTACTAGCTGGCAGTGTCTTTGGAGTGAAGCCCTAGGGTATTAGTTTAATATGCATCAGTTAAGCAAACCAATTCCATACATCCATCCATGCATCCATCCATCTTTTGTTACTGTAATTTTAAAGGAAGGGTAAGTACCAGTGACCTCAGCAGACCAGCTAATCATCCACATCCCACCAGTTTGCAAGTGGACCAACCTTTGTGAAGAACTTGTGGCGACGGACATTCGATAGTGACGGGCGATCCCGTGGGTCGATTCTAAATATCTTGCCCATCAGTTTCCCAGCTTCAATAGAGAGATTCTGCGGTAGAATAAATTTGGCTTCCTTTATATTCTTGAGCATCTCCCAGTAATTGTCATCGTAGAATGCGATTTCCCCAACCAGAAGCTGGTACCTGTAGTAAGAAAGGCAGCAAAGGTGTTTGAGGTCTTTCACATTTGACATAAAAATGCTGTGCTTCCAAAAGAGCAATTCCTTTCAGCTGTGTGCCAGTATTCATTTTTCTTTTCTCTTTCAAGAAGAAAAAAAAAATATTTATGTATGTTAGACACGTGTCTTCTTAAAATGTTAGACAGATTTTATTAGCCATGCTGATCTTTGGCCGGGAGGGGGGTTGACAGGGTATACGTACATGACACAGCCCAGTGCCCAGACGTCCGCTTCCCTTCCATGGCCCTCTCGTTTCCACACTTCTGGAGCCATGTAGACGGGAGTACCACACACTTCTCTACAACACACACAAATGGAAAACGTTAAGCGCACATGTGCTTTAGCTTGCTGTATAAACAAATTTGAAAGCTTAGCCAGGAATTCTGCAAAAAACACCTACTTCTCCCTCGGCTTCAGCTTGACCGCCAGTCCGAAATCCCCAATTTTCAGTTCCATTTGGTCATTGATAAATAAATTTTCTGAAAGACAAACAAATTTGCATTAAGGATAGACTCAAATACTTTGCCAAACTGCAGACTTTACCAAATTGATAAATTAACACTACACAGAAATCCAGACGACCTACACTCGCAATGCCATGTGAAATGCCAGCATTATTATACAGAAAATTGAGTAAAGCGTGAGTGCATGTACACATACCCAACTTGATGTCCCTGTGGACGTAACCTTGCCGGTGGATGTATGTTAACCCTGAAATCAGCTGGTTAATGTAGTATCGCACTTCGGGCTCAGTCAAAGTCCCCCGAGCTTTTAAAATGTCACCGAGTGTCTGGGCAGGGAGAAACAGGGGCAGCCTGATCTATCACAAAGTCTTTGCCTTAGTAAGACGTCTACAAAAGTCAGGGACTCACCTGCCCACTGCACAACTCCATGAAAATATACATGAATTTGTCATCTTCGAAAGAGTGGGAGAACCCCACCACATTCTTGTGCCGCAGTGTTTTTAAAATCTGTACTTCTTCACAGACCTGAGTGAAATGTCAAACACACCATCTCATAAAGTAAAAGGGAAATGCAGATAAACTGAAAAGAGGGATGACATCAAGCACAATCCATACCACATACCTCCTCCACTCCCCAGGAATATAGCCGGATGACCTTAACAGCATAGGTGTCGCCAGTTTCAAGATCGGTCATCTTATAGCATTTGCCACAAGCGCCCTAAAAAACATGTCCTCAATATGTTAACAATAAAGAACATTTCTGACTGACCCTGTTCAAGCATCTCCTCTCTGCAGAAAAATATCAACTGCGATCACTTTCTACAACATTGTGGTGCACACCTGTCCCAAAAGCTCATCCCTGCCGTAGGACCTTAATGTCTTGGGATCTACCAGAATCTCAGGCACTTCCGATGCCATCTGAGCGCGGGAAGGTTCACTGACAGACATGATTTCACCAGAAGAGAAGCGCGATCCGTAACTAACCCGTGGAATACTCGAAATGGGTAGTGAGCGCTCGCGTTCTAAATTACGTGTACACTGGCGTCATCAGTCTTAGAACGCGGCCAAGGCAGCCACGCGATTCGAACTTGTTAGATGGATTACGTCACCACATTGAAAATTACATGGACGGAAAAAGAAGTGAACTTGCTAAGACAATGCAACTAAACACGGATAAAAACTTTTATTACAATCAACTTTATTGAAGAAAAAAAATGTGTACACCAAACATTCAGTTTCGGTAATGCAGTAACACATGCTCGGGAGTAAAGCCTTAGAGCAGAGGCCAGGCGGACCGCGGTCCGGGTCCGTACCCAGAAGCTGTCCCATACGGAGCTGGACCGATAGTCAAAACAAAAGGTTATGATTTAGAACCTGACTGGGCGCTTTTATTTTGTCGGCGCAGCTTTTATAGTCTTTTCGGTAGCGGTTTAGCACTAGAACCGCCGTTTCCCACGCCAACGAACGTTAACCGCCAAGCAAGACGCAACTCGCCGTATGCAGCCCTGTCTTTGCGCTAATGTGCCATTAGTGTTAATAGCACCAGCGAAGCTACTGATGTTCCTTGTTCCTAACAGAGTGGCTTTTCTGTCCTGAAATCGTAAAGCTTTCAAACACAGCATGTATTATATAACATGTTGTTTATTGGTGATTTCATGCTCGTCGAAGTTTCCGCTTTTTAACAACTGTATAAAGTAATGTTATTTATTATATAAATCAACTCAGGTGAAACAAATGTACGTTTCTAGGGTCGCCGAACCTCGTGTATCTGGCGTGAGACTCACGCTTTCAGACTCACGCAGGAAATCTTACCGCAAATCTATATTATTTCATTATAAACCAAAAATGTTATACGTCAAAAATGTAATTACACGATTAGATACCTGAAAAAGTCAGATATCGGTTACATGCAATGTTTATACAACTAATAGGCTACTAAAATATACCACATTAAATAGTTAGACATTTTGATCTTCTGAACCTTTGCTTCAAGAATTTTAAGTAAACGGCCAACAACCGCTTTATTTACTTCCGCCCTTCTTCCTTCTCTTTATTCCCTTTTCGTTTTTGAAATCCCGAATTGGGGCGGACATTGTTCACGTGTGGCAAATATCTAGCCAGCTAGCTAACAAGCATATCGTACTGTATAAGTAAGTAATGTCTAAGCCGTTAAGTTTGCTGCTGCAACATTCGGGCTTAATGAACTAGGTTCATATCTTGTCTTCCTGAAGAAAGGCCCCGAATCTGGACTAAACCGATTTTCACCACGTAAGAGGGTCTCCTACACTGAGATCATTCCCATATATATACCATGGAGATAATTTATATATGGTTTGCAAAGGAGCGTAGTTTAGGTAACCTTGTCCTATCCACGTGTATAAAATGAGTTTTTACCTATCGTTTCTGGTGCGCATTTCACCTGTCTGTCAGGTGCCGCACTTTACATTCCGTTACAACAATGTGCATGGATGTAAATAAATGTAAACAGCTGAAAGTGGGACTGATCTCAATGTAGCCCTCCTGCGTGGTGAAAATCGGCTTAGGCTAGATTCGGCGTCTTTCTTCAGGAAGACAAGATATCAACCTACTTCAGCAAGCCCGAATGTTGGAGCAGCTTAGACTTTACCTACTTACAAAGTACGTTAGCTATCTGGCTAGATATATGCTACACGTGAACAGTGTCCGACACAAGTCGGGATTTCAAAAACGAAAAGGGAATAAAGAGAGGGAAGAGGGACGGAAGTAAAGAAAGCGGTTGTTGGACGTTTGCTTTCATACAAAAGGTCAGTTTTTTTTTGTTTCCTGGGCAATTGCTTAGAATGTACAATAGCCTATATTAACAGCACGACCGCGCAGAATAGTGCGATCTTTAGTGTAATATAGTTTGTTTCGATGCGTTAGGCTGCAGCACCTTGCAGCAAGAGCGTGTACGATCTTCCGTTTACTATTCTAAGAAAAAAAAGAAAAACTAAAATTGTATTAAGCCAACTGCCTTTGGCAGGGGTATTCAACTAAAATGTAAAGATATCCAGTTAGAGAAAATTCTTGAAGCAAAGGTTCAGAAGATCAAAATGTCTAACTATTTAATGTGGTATATTTTAGTAGCCTATTAGTTGTATAAACATTGCATGTAACCGATATCTGACTTTTTCAGGTATCTAATCGTGTAATTACATTTTTGACGTATAACATTTTTGGTTCAATGAAATAATATAGATTTGCGGTAAGATTTCCTGCGTGAGTCTGAAAGCGTGAGTCTCACGCCAGATACACGAGGTTCGGCGACCCTGGAAACGTACATTTGTTTCACCTGAGTTGATTTATATAATAAATAACATTACTTTATACAGTTGTTAAAAAGCGGAAACTTCGACGAGCATGAAATCACCAATAAACAACATGTTATATAATACATGCTGTGTTTGAAAGCTTTACGATTTCAGGACAGAAAAGCCACTCTGTTAGGAACAAGGAACATCAGTAGCTTCGCTGGTGCTATTAACACTAATGGCACATTAGCGCAAAGACAGGGCTGCATACAGCGAGTTGCGTCTT
Source organism: Brienomyrus brachyistius (assembly GCF_023856365.1). NCBI lineage: Eukaryota > Metazoa > Chordata > Actinopteri > Osteoglossiformes > Mormyridae > Brienomyrus > Brienomyrus brachyistius. The sequence continues at coordinate 30,956 of NW_026042336.1, read as the reverse complement.
GCTTGGCGGTTAACGTTCGTTGGCGTGGGAAACGGCGGTTCTAGTGCTAAACCGCTACCGAAAAGACTATAAAAGCTGCGCCGACAAAATAAAAGCGCCCAGTCAGGTTCTAAATCATAACCTTTTGTTTTGACTATCAGTCCAGCTCCGTATGGGACAGCTTCTGGGTACGGACCCGGACCGCGGTCCGCCTGGCCTCTGCTCTAAGGCTTTACTCCCGAGCATGTGTTACTGCATTACCGAAACTGAATGTTTGGTGTACACATTTTTTTTCTTCAATAAAGTTGATTGTAATAAAAGTTTTTATCCGTGTTTAGTTGCATTGTCTTAGCAAGTTCACTTCTTTTTCCGTCCATGTAATTTTCAATGTGGTGACGTAATCCATCTAACAAGTTCGAATCGCGTGGCTGCCTTGGCCGCGTTCTAAGACTGATGACGCCAGTGTACACGTAATTTAGAACGCGAGCGCTCACTACCCATTTCGAGTATTCCACGGGTTAGTTACGGATCGCGCTTCTCTTCTGGTGAAATCATGTCTGTCAGTGAACCTTCCCGCGCTCAGATGGCATCGGAAGTGCCTGAGATTCTGGTAGATCCCAAGACATTAAGGTCCTACGGCAGGGATGAGCTTTTGGGACAGGTGTGCACCACAATGTTGTAGAAAGTGATCGCAGTTGATATTTTTCTGCAGAGAGGAGATGCTTGAACAGGGTCAGTCAGAAATGTTCTTTATTGTTAACATATTGAGGACATGTTTTTTAGGGCGCTTGTGGCAAATGCTATAAGATGACCGATCTTGAAACTGGCGACACCTATGCTGTTAAGGTCATCCGGCTATATTCCTGGGGAGTGGAGGAGGTATGTGGTATGGATTGTGCTTGATGTCATCCCTCTTTTCAGTTTATCTGCATTTCCCTTTTACTTTATGAGATGGTGTGTTTGACATTTCACTCAGGTCTGTGAAGAAGTACAGATTTTAAAAACACTGCGGCACAAGAATGTGGTGGGGTTCTCCCACTCTTTCGAAGATGACAAATTCATGTATATTTTCATGGAGTTGTGCAGTGGGCAGGTGAGTCCCTGACTTTTGTAGACGTCTTACTAAGGCAAAGACTTTGTGATAGATCAGGCTGCCCCTGTTTCTCCCTGCCCAGACACTCGGTGACATTTTAAAAGCTCGGGGGACTTTGACTGAGCCCGAAGTGCGATACTACATTAACCAGCTGATTTCAGGGTTAACATACATCCACCGGCAAGGTTACGTCCACAGGGACATCAAGTTGGGTATGTGTACATGCACTCACGCTTTACTCAATTTTCTGTATAATAATGCTGGCATTTCACATGGCATTGCGAGTGTAGGTCGTCTGGATTTCTGTGTAGTGTTAATTTATCAATTTGGTAAAGTCTGCAGTTTGGCAAAGTATTTGAGTCTATCCTTAATGCAAATTTGTTTGTCTTTCAGAAAATTTATTTATCAATGACCAAATGGAACTGAAAATTGGGGATTTCGGACTGGCGGTCAAGCTGAAGCCGAGGGAGAAGTAGGTGTTTTTTGCAGAATTCCTGGCTAAGCTTTCAAATTTGTTTATACAGCAAGCTAAAGCACATGTGCGCTTAACGTTTTCCATTTGTGTGTGTTGTAGAGAAGTGTGTGGTACTCCCGTCTACATGGCTCCAGAAGTGTGGAAACGAGAGGGCCATGGAAGGGAAGCGGACGTCTGGGCACTGGGCTGTGTCATGTACGTATACCCTGTCAACCCCCCTCCCGGCCAAAGATCAGCATGGCTAATAAAATCTGTCTAACATTTTAAGAAGACACGTGTCTAACATACATAAATATTTTTTTTTTCTTCTTGAAAGAGAAAAGAAAAATGAATACTGGCACACAGCTGAAAGGAATTGCTCTTTTGGAAGCACAGCATTTTTATGTCAAATGTGAAAGACCTCAAACACCTTTGCTGCCTTTCTTACTACAGGTACCAGCTTCTGGTTGGGGAAATCGCATTCTACGATGACAATTACTGGGAGATGCTCAAGAATATAAAGGAAGCCAAATTTATTCTACCGCAGAATCTCTCTATTGAAGCTGGGAAACTGATGGGCAAGATATTTAGAATCGACCCACGGGATCGCCCGTCACTATCGAATGTCCGTCGCCACAAGTTCTTCACAAAGGTTGGTCCACTTGCAAACTGGTGGGATGTGGATGATTAGCTGGTCTGCTGAGGTCACTGGTACTTACCCTTCCTTTAAAATTACAGTAACAAAAGATGGATGGATGCATGGATGGATGTATGGAATTGGTTTGCTTAACTGATGCATATTAAACTAATACCCTAGGGCTTCACTCCAAAGACACTGCCAGCTAGTAGCTGCAATACACCACCAAAGCATAAATCAGTCAACCCATTCAAAAAGATTTTCAACCGTTTCATGCGCCTGATACGAAAAAAGCGATCCAGAGGTAAATTCCATCGACATAAATCCTACTAGTAGATCATCTCTCAGTTCCTCAGGCTCAGATGCATGACTTGGCAAATCCATGCTTTCTCGCAGTTGAGCCTTTACGGGAGGATGCCGAGCAGAGTGGACTTGAGATCCCCCAGCCTGTGGAGTCACTCCGTGTTCTAGAGGATGTCAACAGACCAATGAACAAATTGACCTGGTCCAGTTGGTCAAAGTGGTTGAGGTAAAGATATGCTGTTCACAATAGTGAATCCTTGTCCTGTTCCATCTCTGTTACCATTCTGTAGCTTAAGCTTGTCTTGGTGATTTGCATGGATAAAGCTGGGGTATATTGAATATTAGTGTAGTCGTCCTTGAACTCTAGTGAATGCCATGTTAACTGAAAACCTCTATTTTTCTACACAGGGACCTGTAGGCAGGCTGTACTCAGCAAGTGCAGTGACGCCCCACACCTGAGTGCCTCCCCCAGCTCCCTGTCCACTCCTGTTTCAATAAAGTTCTTTTGTGTTTCAAGCATTCAGGCATGGATTCAGTTTTTTTCTTGTATGATTATGGCCACATTCATACCAAGAACACACTAGACAATCTCATGCAGATTTCATTTTCACCACTCAGTCTGTTCTGCTTAATTGTTTGGTCACTGAGTATATGTGTTCTGACACTATGTTGATGGGAATTGATTCTTTGTGTGTCACCTAAAGAGCTTGTATTACTTGGGTAAATTGCATAAGACTCATGTTATTTTGAAAATTATATTTTCCTATATGTGCCAAAGTCAATTGGGATTACCAAAATCAAAGTTGGCTCTCCACCTCCTGGTTATTGGAAGGTACTACGCCCCTCTACTAAATGCATTTCTTTCACTCACAAAGTGCATTTCCTGCACGCAATGAACTTGTTTCTTTGACAAAATGCATTTTGTGGATGAAATGCCCTTTTTCATTCACGAAAGCAGATACATTCAACCTTCTGAACATGATATGCTAGGTGCTAATATCAGTTCTGTGTACAAAATGAAACATTCCTGTTGATTTCGGGGCACCAAAGACAGTAATGTATTTATGCTTCTGTGGACAAAATGTAACTGTAGTATGTCTTTCTCTGGACAAAATTCAAGGCATTACTTGATTTTGTCATTGAATAATGCATTTTGTCACACAGAATGTATTTTGTGTCCGAAAATGAGCGCTTGACAGGAGCTGGAAGACTACTTTCGTATGTACAGGACAACTAACAACGGAAAATCCTACATGTACCTACGTGTTACTGATAGTTGTCCTTTACTTATGTTGTAGAAATTATTTTGGGCTGGAAAGTAAAGAAAGAATGATGGGTGGGTGGGGGGTTGCAGTTTTAACTCTTATTGGGACTGTAAGATGTAAAGTAATGAATGAATATTCATTCATTCATGCGACTGTAAGATAATGAATATCTAAAAATAGAAAAAATACAGAATTTCATAAACTTTCTCAATGACTTTGTTTTTAATCAATAAGAAATAAAATAACAAGAATAACATATAAATAAATAAATAAATAAATATGACATTCAATAACAATAAGTAAGTAAATAAATAAGTAATCGCAACAACAATCTAACAAATAGAAATTATGTTATAGTAATTAGGAAGTCCACATTTTAAAATATTGTCATTGAGCAATCAGTTGGAAGGACAACATGGAGGGAAGGGAACAGATAGTCTGCTTGGCATGCTGTTCGTGTTTGAGTTTATCAGTGATTAGCTATTAACCTTTCACCGCATAGTAATGGTGCATTCCAATCAGATGTTGGCCTTGATGCGTACTGGCTCGTGATTGGTTGGCTATTTTGAGGTAACTTTGTTTTTACTCAGATGACACCCTTAGCGATCGGTCTTACTCTCTTGATAGACTAACGTGGTGTCTACAATGTCTAATAAAAGCTGCCCCGAACCATAGTAACCAGTTCACTCTACAGGCAAAGTTTATTCATTTACTCCTTCACAGCCAGTTAAAATAAGAACAATTAGATAAACAGGAACATATGCTGAGCATATGAAGTTCTTTGTACGGAGTGCTGAGACACTGTGGGAGGCCATTCGCTAATCATCTCTCTCAGACAAGCTCAGCGCAGTCAGTCTGATATTAGACTCGCTAGTCTCTCATATTACACAATTCTTAAGTTTTCTGAAATACTGGATCTTCTAACCACACTCAAAATACAGTTTAACTGTTCTTTCTTAAACTTTCTTAAAGAACGTAAAATGTAGCTTTACTGCTTACATTTACATTTCCAGCAAACATTTTAATTGATGCAAATGAGAGTAAATGGTGAATCAGTTTATTTGCTATCTAGCCACATTAAATGCATTTGCTGCCCAACCGTTCATCAGTATGTGACCACTGCCATCTGGCTTTAAAGAGTAAGTCTACTGTAATACTATCATTACAGTAGTATTATTAGTATTATCAGCTTATTGTGAAAATGAGATGCGGGAAAAATGTCTCAAATGCAGATCAGTTACGGTGATCGGGAGCTTACTAATGAAAATGAGAAGACCAAAGGGTTTGAACAAGAGATGGTGGTGGGGCTGTGATGGACCCCTCCTGATGTTACATTTATACATGAATATGCACTGCATCTCATTATTATACAGTTTGTTACATTTATACATGAACATGCACTGCATCACATTATTGTGCAGTTTCTTACATTTATACATGAACATGCACTGCATCACATTATTATACAGTTTGTTACATTTATACATGAACATGCACTGCATCACATTATTATACAGTTTGTTACATTTAAACATTTATACATGAACATGCACTGCATCATATACAGTTTGTTACATTTATACATGAACATGCACTACATCACATTATGCAGTTTGTTACATTTCTGCTTAGCCTTTTCTTTATACAGATGTTAATGCTACTTATTGCAGCCTCTTTAAAAGAAATGAAAAAAAAAAGCTTTAAAAATTGCTATACTGTATATAGGACTGTGCAAAATTCTTAAGCAACAAAAGAAAATTCTTTTTTATTTCATTTATCTGGGCTGTCAGAAAAAAAAAACATGATTTAACATAAGAACTAAGGTTGTGCACCATTCAGAACTGATTCGCGAATGGCCCCTGTCACGATCACGGCGTAGCGGTTGCGAGCAGGACGGCGGTAAGCGGCGATCGTGTGGGCAGGCGTGAAAGGAGCAGGCAGACAGGTCGAGATCGGGGTAAACTCGGGGTTTAATTAGGGAATCGGGAGCAGGGAACATCAAACCACACAAGATCCACAACAAACTACAATGACGGACACGGGGAACAGGTAAGATCAGCACTTAAATAGGACGGGACTAATCAAAGTAATCGGACACAGCAGGAGATGATCAGGGAAGCACACGTGGGTAATCAGGGGGCATGGCACACACGAGGACCGTATGAGCCGGGCATGACACTTATTTTCTACAAAGCAAGTTCAATGCAAGCATAACCTGCAGAAGCAAGACAAAGCATGGCGGGGAAAACATATTATTGTACTGTACAATTACTTTAAATTTAGGAATAAAAAAATACGACCAAAAATGTTTTAGTTTGCCAAGTAATCAAAATTCAGAGTAAACTAATACATGGTAACACGCATGCAAAAGATCAACGGCAGAACAGGTGCACTGAACCCAGTCTGGATTAAAACGGAATTAACCATCTCTCTCAACATAATATTGGGATCATTTATTCTCTTCAGAGGCCTCTATAGAACTGTGCATCCATCTCCTCACTCATGTTTAGACAGACGTATCCTAAGGCACCAGGGCAGACCTGTGTTACTGTGACATCTGGTTCCTTCATTGGCTCTGTATATTTTTCTAGAAATAACTAAATGGCTGTTTTGTGGAAATTTCCAGCCAGAGACTTGGTTCTTATATGACGAGAAAATTTTATTTTTACTTAGACTAAGAAGCTATAGAATATCAGCTCTGCATGCGATCTCTCCTTTACTGTTGAAGCACCTCAGTCACCGGTTGACATTTTCACAATGGATGGTCTTCAGATTTGCATGAGTTGAAGTACATAAGGAGTCTAACCGAAATATATAAAGCTATATTCAAACAGGACAAGGAGGCAGCACAGATGACAAGAGACAGCACCGACCAGGGGGAGCCAGTCATCTCCCCAGCAGACCGAGTACACCTCCGCGTGTTAAATCACAGGGGATTCAGGGTGAAATGGCAAGAGATGCAGGTCAACACACAGGAATGTTTGGATTGGTGGTATGATATGTGGGGAGGTTGGCAGCAAGCTGTTATGAAAGGGCTTTTCTTAGGAGCTGTGATTAATCTGACTCTGATACTAATCTTCTGCTGTGTAGATCCTTTAGTCGTCACCCTAGTGAGCAGAGCTCTGTCTCAACATGTGACAACAGCTGCCATGTCAAAGGTGGTGGGAGGACCGTCTGAAACGACGAGATCCTGGATCCAACACAGAAAAGGAAAAGACATCGCTGACAATGCCCTGCCTGCAAAATTGCAACATGAAGGAACTGCAGGGATTGACTGCCTAATTTCGAATTAGAATTTAGCAATTAATTGTCAACATACCACAGCACATGGTGCACACTAAAAAATGCGTTCTCTGTATTTAACCCATATGTGACATGGCAGGGGGCAGCAAATTCAGCGCCCAGGGAGCAGTACTTGGGGGTCAGTATCTCAGTGAGGCTTTGCTGGTCGGGGATTCGAACCTACAGTGTTTAAACTACAAGTGCACTTCCCTAACCATAAAGCCACCACGGCCTAATCCGACAGCTGGAAAGAGTAGAATCATGAAGAAGTGTATGTTATGGATGTTGGACTGCAGCACTATCAGTTAATATTGGGGAAAGCGCCCGGCGTTTCCACGCCAACTCCACACTTTACGAGACACACACTTTATAGTTTTACTTGCAAGGGTACCCACACTCACTGCAATGCAAACTACAGCAGAATGTGTTACAAAGGGTGGTTCCCCTTGGCTCCTTTATTTATAGTCAGTGGGAGGCGCAAGAGTCACGCAGAATAGGGAGGTGAGAACAAGAAGAGAAAGTTCTGGTTTTGCTAAGGTGGGAATGCTATTATTAATATAATCTAAAGAATGAGGGTAGAGGAAAACAAAATAATGTATATACATATTTACATTCATTGCTGATCATACAGGAGTGATAACAAAATGATTAATAACAGTTTCTTCAGCCTAACAGTTAACCTCCCCATTTATCTATGGGAGTTCATTATACGGCAATCCTCTCCACTACTTTACGACGATCCCACTATAGGTGGGATCTGAATCTGAGTGTTTCTAGTTCATGAACTATGCCAGCCATGGACCCTGACGGTGGGCCGAGCCTGGAATGTTCTCCATGTGTTGTCAAGGGCTTTCCTCTGCTTTCCCCCCCAGTCTAAAAATATGCCAAGGTTAATTTAAACATTTAAACACAATAACTTAAAATTGTTCGCACACACTTCTAAACATTTGAAGAAGCCAAACAGTGACTAGAACATAGAATACATGCCATAGGTGAATTGGAGTTGAAATTCGACATCAAGGTACAAATGGGTCACACAGAGGATACCTTCTGCATCGCCCAAGAAGGGATAGCATCGCTAGTCCCAGCCCTGAGACATGGTGATGAGGCAGAATGAATATTCTTCTGTGACTCTGGCTTGGCAGTTGCACAACATTTTACTGTAATATGCCTCTCGTTTGTTTACTTTTTGGCTTTGTCCTTTAGTGTGTAATGACTGTTCAGTAGTGTTTATTTAAGCCATAGGCTTGATGTATGATCTGAAAGCAGTGTTTGTCTTTGGGCAAAGATAATATACTGTAGGTTTGAGAAGATTGTTTGATTTTGCAGGACGAGTGTAAGGTTTTGTGAGTTGTATTTGAGCGTTTGTGCTTAGTGGTTTGATTAAAGGAGAGGAGATTTAAGGAAATGTGTTTTAGCAATTCAGAAAAACTTTCTTGGGATAGCCTCTTTATTTATAAATGCATTACCACCCATGGGTCATAAGAAACATTTTGTCACACAACATCACCACACATGCTGGGAAAAAAACTATTATTCACACACAAAACACCATAAGAAATTTCAAGTTGCACTGCCACAACCTCTATGTGTTTTTCTGCAAATGCCACTCTGTGAAACAGATTCGGTCTGCAACTATGTAGAGTGGCACAATGCATGCTAAGCATTTGTAAATTGTCTTGTGGCTTAGCTTCTCGGAGTGGCATTGCACACAATACTTCCTGCCCTGTGTGGCCTTCAGCCTGGAGTCCACAACAGAAGTGTCAGTGATGGCCACTGGGACGCACATCTGCTTCTGTGGCTCTGGAAGCACTGCTGCTGTGTCCTGCTGCGCCCGAAAGCGTTTCTGTGTGAGAGGCCTCTGCCTCTTCTGGCGATGACTGTAAGGATGATGAAGCTTTGGGGGCTAAAACAAAGAAAAAGGAAAAATATTTAGGATCTTGGCAACAAAAATATGTACATTTTCTTTATGCAAACGAAGCCCGACAAATGCCCCACGTAACTTTGCCCAAACAAAGCCCGACAAAGGCGATGCGTAACTTTTCCCAATGTACCACAATACAATTATCACCAAAGCAAATGTTAATTATGAATTGCTGAATCACAGAATTATAAAAATCTATAGAATTGAAGAGCAAAATGTTGCATCCTCTCCGTGCAAAAAAGCGTCCACCTCCATCGAATCAACGGAGTCAGCGATGGATGCCTCACTTCCAAAATCTTCTTCTGTGCTTCCTCAAACATGAACGTCTTCCGAGCCATTTTTCTTCACTCAAAAATGTTGTGCGAAAATAATTGGGAAAACTCACCGAGATTATCTGAGCAATGCGAACTCGAGACACTCCCACAGATACTGCGCCGGCAGAGAAGCATTTGCGCGTTTCTGTCCCCAGTGCGATTAACAATGGCGAATCAGCACATCCCATACCATTTCTCAAACCTTAGACACACCTCTATTGGACAGAACAAGTGACACTGTAATTTGATGTTCATACAAAAAGTTTATTATAGTGAAACATAACCATGGGCAAAGGTTCAGTGCGTAAAAATTGATATGCTTGCAGGGAAGCAGAGCGTATATTTTAAAAATACTTGACAACGAAGAATGACAGTGATTGATTCGTATACATAGGAGATCAAGCTTTCAAACGAGGGTAACTTTTCATTCAGTGGTTTTCTTCAAAAACTCTGGAGATGAAAAACAGCACGTGTTTACAGAATGCTAACTGACATTTTTCTGCGATGAGTGAGCAAGCTATTTGAGAGCATGACAGTCATTTTTATGGGAAAATGTGTGTTTTGTCTTTTTTGGAATTTAACAAGCGGTTTTTGTTTGATCTTACACGTTTGTTTCTTCTATTGGAGGTCCTTTTACTCTATTAAAAACTTGGATGTATGTGTCCAAACCACTAGAGGGCGAGTTCTGACAAGCCTATAACTGTCCTGAGAAGTTGTTTGAATGCACTTAATGCCTTGACATTTGTTGATGTGCGTGTGCTCTGCTCGAGCAGTAAAGGGGAGATCGCGTGGGCAACCTCATGCTGGGTCCATGCGCTGTGTGTGGGGTGAGTAATGGGGGAGACCTCATGCTGGGTCCATGCGCTGTGTGTGAGGTGAGTAATGGGGGAGACCTCATGCTGGGTCCATGTCCTGTGTGTGGGGTGGGTAATGGGGGAGACCTCATGCTGGGCCCATGCGCTGTGCATGGGGTGGGTAATGGGGGAGACCTCATGCTGTGATGTACGTGGACATAAGCCTCCTCAGGACACGGAGAACAGACAATCCTAGGGGAGAGAGATACCCTATTGGAGATAGGTGCTAATTGTTACTAACTGGCCAGCCCCATCCTGCAGGACACGATAATATCAGTATGTGTCAATCATGGTCATTATTGCTGGCCAATATTACATGTTTATCAATATTAGATCCCTATCAGTACTTCTCCCTGACCATCATATATGTTGGAAGATAGATGAATGGAGTTTTTCAACATGCAGACAAAAGCATGCCATTAGAAATGGGAACAATATATAAATAATATAAATGGTGTGCTCTGTTGTGAAAGCTATACATTCTATATTCAATGTACAGGGTCTGTTGTGTGTAGTACTCATGTGTCAAAGGTGTACTGCGTCAATGAAAATGGTACATTGTTTGGATATCTAGGGCTACTTCAAAGCGTGACCTGGGTGAGGTAGAGATCAAACAGGGTCTAACATGAAGCAGGTATTGTTCTCTCTGTGTGGTTTTTACTCTTTGCAAAGTGAGCCCAACACAGTGCAGTCAGTGGGTCAGTCTTCCTGAGCTGCATCTAACCAGTGGAAACATCTGCAGCACTGCAGAGAAGCACTCAGCAGACAAACAAACCAAAACAGCTTACAGCTGTATGTCACTTTTCAAGACTGGGACTGAAATAGACAAGACAACAGGGTACAGCTGGGTACAATCAGGGAAGCACATGTGGATAATCAGGGGGGCGTGGCACACACGAGGATCGGGCTCCGTAAAATCCCATGATTCAGTCTCAGAAGCACTGGCTCCCCTGCCCTCCTCTGAACATTATTAAAGCTACACCCTGAACACTCTGTGTGACTGACATGAATGAGAAGCATCTTTATTCATAATCTCTGTAGCGGAGGTCAGAATACAGAGTGTCATTATTCCCGTCTTTCTTCTGTCTCCTGGGTTTTGGCTTCTTAAGGTTCAGGGCAGCGTAATTCAGTGTGTCCTCGTCATAGCACTGTGGAGACAAAGATGGCAGAATTGGATGGATCAATTCGGTTTGCTATCACTTACATGTACAAATTGCTCTTAAATGCTGATCCCAGGATGGAAGTCAGTTGGAATTTTTTTGCTGATTTTGATACCATACCTGCTTATGTGACCATTCCACTTTTGATAAATCACTGTTTTTCTGATCTGTTTAAAATATACAATAAATTAACATATATAATTTCACACAATATAACAATTCAATGGTAGGATAATATTCCTAATTTTGGGAGGAAATTAACACTTAGTAAAAATTATTTCTGTCAATTTCAGTGTATGTTTGGATATGTGTTGTTTAGTACTGTATGATATGTTATGTATAGTAGAAAAGCTATACAAATATTTCAAGAGATTTGAAGTGTCACAACAAGGAAAGGAACAACCTGTGGACTGGAGTAAGGTGAACGGAGAGGGCAAAACTTTGAGGCAAAACTTTGACAGTTATTGGGAAAACCAAATGCAACCACGAGGGATCCAAACAGGAGAACAGGGAACAAGCAGGGGAAAGACCCAGGGGCAGAGAAAGATGCGGGAAGATGAGCACAGTGACAGGCACAGTGACAGGCACAGTGACAGGCACAGTGACAGGCACAGTGACAGGCACAGTGACAGGCATATACAATAACTAACGATGGGACAACGAGTAATGGAGTGGCTCATTAGGGCCACACTGGGGAGGGGACAGGAGGGCCAGGCAGACTAATAAATGTTATTTATATGCAACTTACTGCAACATGTGTTGTATATTTCAGTATATTTAGCAAAATACTAAAGATTTAATAAGAAAACACAAAGATCTTACAAAAATCTTTAAATACATAAGGAAAGATTTTATAAGCGATTTTAGAGGGTAACCCAGTGGTTTTCCAATACGAAAATTGTATCTAGTATTAAACAATTCTACTCTGTTATAAGCACATGAGTCTTTGTTAAAAACTACATTTTGTCCTTCTTCTGAGTGCATAAAGCCGGGCAGCGTACCTGCACAGTGTGTACAGGTCAGTTTACATCTTATATAAATGAGAGCAACGTTCAGAATAATGCTGCAAGATAAAACTATCAGCAAGCCAGAGTGAAGAGGATCCAGCAGCTTCTGAAAGCCTGTAACAAAGAGATAGATTTCAGCATAATGATATAGAGACACATTTCCCATTTGCTTACATTACATTACTTAAACATCAAATCGATAATAAATTAAAGTAGATAGAAGTTATCCATTTTTAGCACATTTTTTTATATTTAGCATTTTAACATTTATTAATATATTCAAGATTATTAAATTAACAATTATGTAATTAAATGTAAGTGCATATACACTTAAATTAGGAATTACATTACTTCAAATAGTATAAGAAATAAATTCATGTCCAAATAGCAAAAAAAAAAGCAAAACAGAAGCAGATATACTCCCCACACTAGGTGTTACCATCTATATCCAGCTGTGTGCCGTTCCCAAACAGCATCTCCCCGCGCTGGGTGTTACCATCTATATCCAGCTGTGTGCCGTTCCCAAACAGCATCTCCCCACGCTGGGTGTTACCGTCTATAACCAGCTGTGTGCCGTTCCCAAACAGCATCTCCCCACGCTGGGTGTTACCATCTATATCCAGCTGTGTGCCGTTCCCAAACAGCATCTCCCCACACTGGGTGTTATCATCTATATCCAGCTGTGTGCCGTTCCCAAACAGCATCTCCCCACACATGGCCACGGCGCAGTAGTAAGTCCCAGCATCGGAGAGGCTGAGGTTCCCCTTGGGGAGGCTGTAGACGCAGCTCCGTGTAGGAGATCCAGCCTCAGGGCTCTTCTCACACTCATCACTGCTGTTTCCGTGGCTGTAAATGACTCCAGGAAGGGATTCTCCTGATCCATGTCTGTTAGGAGAAAGCGCCGTAGCTTTCACTCCTACAATCTAGTTATGTTGGAGAAAGCGCCGTAGCTTTCACTCCTACAATCTAGTTATGTTGGAGAAAGCGCCATAGCTTTCACTCCTACAATCTCCTGTGTGAGGAAGCGCCGCAGCTTACCACTCACACACTTCCACTTCTAGGACCCAGGAATAATCGAGACAGCACACGTCTTTCTGTTTTACTTGCGCAAGGGTGCCCACTTCAGGTGCAACAGACAGTATCTGCGCCTCTGTTGAGTGTCACACCGGACAGTCCCTTGGCTTCTTTATTTATAGGGTAGGGGAGGGGTTACATGGGTCTTGTCTTTAACTAGTCAATGCTGTGTGAGGCCTCCGTGAAACAGGGTTAATACAAAGCATTACATATCTCAAGGTGGGCCCCCTGCTATGTTGACAGAATCTGTTTCCTTTCTCAAGGTCTCTTATTCCTGCGTCACAATCTGGTAGGCCCCTGTGAGGACATCTTGTCTGCAACCCTTTCTGGGCCATGGGTTAGTTGTTAAGGGTTGCACGTGCACATATAGGAGGATAATAATATGATAAAATACACAGATACACTCTAACAGTCCCTCCTGTTTATCATGTTAATTATACATTTGCTGTGATATAAAAAGAGACAAGGGTGTAGCATCTCTAAACTTCGGGACTGGGCCATGCCGGTGAGGATTTCGGCCCGTCCGTCATGGTGCGTCATGCATCCACCCCTGCTCCTCTTCATCTGCATCTGTTTCCATGTTTTGGGTGAGGGACAAAAACATATTCTCCTGGGCTCGGAAAGCAGAGCTCAGGGCAGAATTAATCATTATACGAAAACAAGGTATCACTGTGATACAACAACAGAAGAACATCACAAAGAATGCAAAAAATGGTATACTCAATTTGAGTAATATGGACCACCAAGCCCCGGTAGTGAACCAGGACATCCAATAGTCGTTCTGCGTCCTTGTGTCGGTGGTCATAGCAATTTGCAAGTCCTTCAGCCTTTGCATTGCCTTAGTCATGTTGGGTGAATGCACATTGTCAGGAATGTATGTACAACAGGTTTGGTTCAACAGCACGCACACTCCTCCTTGCGCTGCAGTGAGGAGATCTAGCGTCATGCGATTCTGTATCACCATTTGCCTGGTTATATCTAGTTCTTCATTTTGTTGTTGATCTATGATAACAGAGGCGTTCATGAAAAGACCTAGCCTATAGGCTAGGGTTTCAGTACGGAGTAGCAACTTTCCAACACCCACATTGGGAAAGAGGGAGAGCGTCACTTTCCCTCCTGTGGTCCAGAGTTTTTGGTCTACGGGGACATCTGTTCCCCACACACTGTCATGTGGTTCAACCGAGACGTGTCGTTTCTCACGCGAGTTCTGTTCTTGGGGTACTATTACAAACGTATGGTCTGATACAAAGATGGGTGTGCATACTCCGAACCAATTGGGCGGCAACACAAAATATGCTCTATTTCCGCATAGCCAGGCCACTCCTTGCACCCAGTAAGTACCATTGCTGGGGTCTGACAACCTGCTTGGGGCGCCTTCTCCTGAAATGAATATCTGATTACAATTTGTGGTGTTCCCCATAAGGCGAGTACCGTTCATTTGATTAAAACATATAGTGTGATTAAAAGTTGCTGGGTCGCGATTCATTAGAACAGAAAAGGGGAACGTAACATTGGTTTTTGTCACATTGTAATCTATCCAAAATAATCGGTCACATGTGCCATTGCGTAGGCCGGGAGCATATGTGTCTGTGTCATTTATCTTTATGCCAGAATGTTGATATCCGACCCCACCGAATGAAGAAGCACACTTAGCTTGTGATATGTTCATGGTAGCCCCATATAGGGTCGGTCCTTCGCTGTGGTGTGGCATGACAGAACAAACGTAGCAGTTAGTCAAATTCTTATTGGATACCACATCATATACATATCGATACCAATAGTTCCGTAGGAATGGATGGGTTTCGTCTCCTTTTATGCTAGTGAGGTTCACTCCGTCCGGAGTCCACCTTTTCTTCTCCTGCACCTCAGTGTCTGGTACCAGCCATAGAATCAACATTACCATAAGACAGAAAAGACTTCCCAATATTCCCTTAGCCCACCACGGACACCCTACCAGAGCCATCCTAAAGGAGTACAGTTCAGCTGTTTTCTTCACCGGGTTGAGACAACGAAAACCTATTGTTTCTTCGTGCCTTTGTAGCGGACTTCCACTGTTACTCCGCGAATGAGGCATCTGGTAAGGGTTGAATGAGCTTACAGTGGCTCTTGTGGATCCAGGAAGGTCTTTCCGCGATTTTCAAGGCTGTTGGTGTCGTCAGGAGGACTTGGTATGGCCCGTCCCACCGAGGTGAGGTCCAGTCTTTCCTTTGTAGTACTCTTATCAGCACCCAATCCCCAGGCTTCACCGTCTCCTGTAAAGTAGACACAGACGCTTCTGGCAGATTGCCAGGGTGCTGGGTGTTATTCTCATCCACAGTTTTACTAATGCTAAGCATTCTGGCCACGGTCTGCCTGTTTCTTCCATAGTTTTTCTCAATCTATTTTTTACTGTCCCGTTTGTTCTTTCCACCAAACCTGCACTTTGCGGATGATATGCACAGTGATTTTTTAATACAAAACCCAATGTTTGTGAGCATAAATCTAGCACCTTGTTCACAAAATGAGATCCGTTATCTGACCGTATTACTTCCGGTATTCCATATGTGGGGAAGAAATGGGACACCAGACACTTGGCCACTGTGACTGCATCACAGTGTTTTACTGGGTATATCTCCACCCACTTTGAAAAAGTGTCTATTATCACTAGGCAGTATTTCACTCCCTGTGACCATGTTAATTCCACAAAGTCCATATGTATTGCCTGAAACGGTTGTGTAGGGTTAGGGAATTGGCCTCGTTTGGGTCTTAGATTGCCCTGCGCATTATGTTTACAACATATAAGGCATGCTCTACAGTAGTTTTTTGCAAAATTGGAAAAATTTATAGTGTAAAAATGTTGTTGTATTATATGTACCATCCCTCCTGTTGAGACATGGGTTACCCCATGACTCACAACCACGGCGGTTTTATACAGGCTGCGGGGTAAGATAGGTTTTCCGTCTAATTTGAATAGGTCTTTCTCTTGTGTGGCTCCTCTCGAAATCCACTTGTCTTTCTCTGACGTAGGAGCTTGTTGTTGTGCATCATATAGTACATCTTGTTCTATAAGGAATAACCCCTTCTCTGTTTTTTCTGGCGTTTGCTGGGCTGCTGCCTTTGCGGCTTGGTCAGCAAACGCATTGCCTTTCGTTTCCTCTGAATTATCAGTCTGGTGTGCTTTGCATTTACATAACGCGAGTGTCTTTGGTTTTTGTACAACGTCTAACAATCGAAGTAGAAGTGCTGCGTGTGTCAAGGTTGTTCCTTGGGAGCTTTTAAATCCTCTATTTTTCCATACTGCTGCATAGTGGTGTACTGC
The DNA here is from genome assembly GCF_023856365.1 of Brienomyrus brachyistius. Lineage (NCBI taxonomy): Eukaryota > Metazoa > Chordata > Actinopteri > Osteoglossiformes > Mormyridae > Brienomyrus > Brienomyrus brachyistius. Next base: position 14,312 of record NW_026042336.1, on the reverse strand, counting down.
AGAAAACACGTATTGACTGTCCGTATATATTGTAATTTGTTGCCCTTCATATATCTCGCAGGCTCTGATAACAGCGTATAATTCTGCTGCTTGGGCTGAGCATGTGGATGGTAAGGCTCCTGCCTCTATTACTTTGTCTTTAGTCACAACTGCGTATCCAACCTTATTTTCCCCGTATCTGTCTTTGGCTGCAGAGCCATCGACAAATAAGGTTATGGCGCTTGGAATTGGAGTTAGTGCAATATCAGCGCGAGGTTTTGTCTGTTCCTGTATTTCTGTTTTGCATACGCCACTATTTGATCTCCTCGGGCTACGAATGTTGCTTCTGGTTTAGTTTTTTTTAGCTTTCTGAGCGTGTTGGGCATACTCAACGGCTTGCTGCACTGTACCTGTGTTTTGATGGACCCAGTATTTATCAATATACTTCTTTATTTCAGGTTTTAACCCTGCTAGGAAAGCCCGTTTTAATTGTTGTTATTACACCCCGTTCTCGTCCTCCCCATGAGGAATCCCAGAGTTTGTCCTGAACAACGGGCGTACCCTGTCCAAGAAATCCTCTGGCTCTTCGCCTTCCTTTTGCTTACATTGGGCTATTCTCCCGTAATCAACTCGTCTTGTAAATGTTGTTTCTAGTCTCTGTCTCAAGTCGCCCAATGCTTGTTGTAATTGTGGGTCATCGTGACCGAGGGGCAAATTGTTTGCTCCTTGTCCAGTAAAGTCTCCAGCCACCCGGCCCCATTTATGATTAAGTAATTGTCTAAAACAGCGGAACAGCTCTCTTCCATTTAGGTGAAAACTGACCTGCAACTCAGTCATGGCGGACCAGAATTCAGGTACTCCATCCTCTATGGGTGGAATGCCTTTTAGGGCAGCAGCCCTATCTTCCGCTGTCCAGGGGCGGTATACTAATATTGTTGCTGGTGAGGCTTGGCCTCCTTCGCCAGGGGCTATACGGGGGTTTGCAACTTCTACCATGGGAGCAAGCAGTTCAGATTCATCCTCGGAATCCGAACGGTACCATTGTGTTTTTTTTATTCTCGGGATTTATTCGCATTCGTAAATGCGGGTCTGTCGCTCTCGTTTGGTGTGGCCTTGCACTCCCTCCTTCAGCTCCCCGCACAGCAGGAAGTGGGGGGTCTGGCATGTTATGCTATGGTGGGGGATGCTGTAGTACTGGTGGGCCGTCCGTTGGTGTCTGCGGGGGAGCAGACGGCGGTGTTTCCTCGTCTATGTTAACAAGGGCCGCTTGCAGCGTCTCCTTTTTCTTTTCCTGTTTCTTTTTTCTGGCTATATCACGGAGTTTGCTTTGTTCTAACCAAACATCGGATAAGACATATTCTCGTCTTTTCTGTACTTTGTCCTTGCCTGTACAGCGGCCGGACATCATTTCTAATTTCAATTCTGTCTGTAATCTCAGAATATTTTCTGTACTCAGGGTTCCTGAAAACCCATGCTTTTTCCGCCATTTTTGGTTGCTTATTATTCCTGCCCCCTCCTTATACCTTTCCATGAATTTCTCATCACCCGCTAATTCTACCTTGCTTTGACTTTGCCCCATTTTTTTTTTATATACAAAAAATAATAACCCCTAAGTGCAAGTCCCTGGCATGAGACCTCGGGAGGACACTGGCACGGCCTTCTACTGTCCTCTAAAGAGACAGCGGTGTCAGTTTTCAGGGGTGAAATCCGTCCTTTTTCCCTTGGTCACCAGTATGTTGTTGCACCTAGGTCGGGTGTATGGGGCCGCTGATGCCCTCTCACTCACACCCGCTTTCCCTGCTGCAGCGTCGTGCTTCTCACCTGGTCCTTCCTTTATGACGAAGTGGTTCTAGTTCTTGTCCGGGGACCCGTCAGGCGCCAGCCCAGCCGTCCGGGAACAGTTCTAACCACCGGCCTGTGGCGAATTCACGTCGCAGGTCTTTCACTCACTCCCTATGAGCGAGACTGTCGACAGCTTTCGGTGTCGTTCGTCGGCGGACTGGTCGGCGCCCTCTGGTATCTCTCTCCGGATCCGGCTCGAAGGACCAATTTATGTTAGGAGAAAGCGCCGTAGCTTTCACTCCTACAATCTAGTTATGTTGGAGAAAGCGCCGTAGCTTTCACTCCTACAATCTAGTTATGTTGGAGAAAGCGCCGTAGCTTTCACTCCTACAATCTCCTGTGTGAGGAAGCGCCGCAGCTTACCACTCACACACTTCCACTTCTAGGACCCAGGAATAATCGAGACAGCACACGTCTTTCTGTTTTACTTGCGCAAGGGTGCCCACTTCAGGTGCAACAGACAGTATCTGCGCCTCTGTTGAGTGTCACACCGGACAGTCCCTTGGCTTCTTTATTTATAGGGTAGGGGAGGGGTTACATGGGTCTTGTCTTTAAACTAGTCAATGCTGTGTGAGGCCTCCGTGAAACAGGGTTAATACAAAGCATTACATATCTCAAGGTGGGCCCCCTGCTATGTTGACAGAATCTGTTTCCTTTCTCAAGGTCTCTTATTCCTGCGTCACAATCTGGTAGGCCCCTGTGAGGACATCTTGTCTGCAACCCTTTCTGGGCCATGGGTTAGTTGTTAAGGGTTGCACGTACACATATAGGAGGATAATAATATGATAAAATACACAGATACACTCTAACAATGTCTGAACCAGTAAACACTGTGTTCTCCTGCACAGCTCCCAGTCTCTATCGTACACTGCAGACTCACAGAGTCTGTGTCAGACACAGTGTCAGACACAGGCTGCTGTACCACAGTCTTGCTGTTGGAGTCTTTACCTGAAAAGCAAAATGTTGATGATGACAGCGCTTTGAGAGTCACAATGGAAAACACAGATCCTGAAAAATATTTCTTGCCGATTTTAGAAATATTTTGGAATGGATGTCATGTTGTTCTATCCATCCATAAAATAAGTAACTTCTTGGAGAATAGTTGACATTCTTGTCTCTTTTTGTTGTATAACTATTTATTAGTATATATTCAGTAACACTTTACATTAACTGCACCTACATTATACATTTACAATGCATTCATATAACATTCATAATCACCATGTAATTCGTATACCTTAATATCCTAACATACCTTAACAGCTTTAATATACATTGATAACATTATATGATAACAAAGATTATATTATAACTGTAACACTGGCCCAAGAAGTGGAACGGAGATCTAGATTTGCACGCAGCCAGAAGTTTTATTGGCAGCACTAGTACGTAGCAATGAAAGGGGCTAAGCGAGGAGAATGGTCGAGGGGCAGAAGCATGTGTCCGAAGCCGAAAGAGGAACAAACACGGGACACGACAACACAGGGAAAGAGTACCAGGAGAAGCCGGTCTCAGCGGGGCAAGAGGTTCAGGTTCGGGAACGGGTCTGGGAAGAGGAAGAGGAACAGACAAGGTAAGTACACTGGGCGGACGGAACAGGTAGGAAGCAACGGGTAGACGATAGACAATAGATTGCTCGGTATGGCTCAATAGCATGGCTCAATACTTCGCAATGTCCCGATGGAGCTCAGTGCTTAAATCCATTCCGTCATTAAGCGTTCTACGGAGCACCTGGCTGGTCCCGCCCATGTGGGCGTGATCGAGACGGGCTATTCGGTGGGTTCCGCCTGCATGGGCATGACAATAACAAACATTATATGATAAGAACAAACATTATAATTGTATAATCATATGTTTCATGTTAGTGCATGAAGGTAGATGAATTTAATTAATTTCAATGTAAAGAAATGAAGTGTGTAAAGTGTATTTTATATTTTCATGATTTTCGTGACTATCAATATCCCTCTGGCTTATGTTGACCATTTTGTTTGTCTATTTTTTAAACATTAAATAAGAAGTGTGCACCGCAAAAGGAATTACTTGGTTTCATGCGGTTTCTACTATTTATTTTCTTGTGTGTTGAAAGGAAAGTTTTTCCTTTCTACCATAGCACTACAGCAAAAAGCAAGACATCATGGCAAATGCAATTATGCTTTATTCAAATAAACATGATTACATTTATTATTATATTACAGTTGATTAGCATAATATCTTCAAAGGTTTCATGATTTAATCTGCAATCGTCTGGCCTGAAATCTTTTCCTGCTACACTGAAAACTCTCTCAGCCTGTGCAGAGAAAGCTGCAGCCAAAGGGTTGGCATCCTCTGATAAACATGGTTGGCTCAGGTATCGGTGACATTATGTGAAGCTTTCATGGCAGGAATAGGCACTAGTTTGACTTTTGATGCAGGAAAAGTGTTTGGGACGTTTCTTAGGTTAGAAACTGCAGTCACTGCAGCCAACACTGACTTTTAAGGAGAGACACTCAGCTCTTCCTATGAGCAGATCCACCATGGTGCACAAAATGACAGTATAATTATTGTTTTAGGTGACACTTCAAATGTTGCATTATTTCATTCTGAATAAAATTATAATAGTGATACACAACAATGTTAATGTGCTTATGTGTAATTCATATTTAAATATTTGGCTGTATAGCTAAAAGCTATATTGTAGCTATATGTACTGTATGTATATGAATTTATTTGAATTCAAATACGTATTCATTCTGCTTCCTTAAATTCAAAAATGAATTGTAATTCTGCATCCTGTTTTCAACAGCGATTCAACTTTATTTCAGATGAACAAAATTAATTGAAATTTAAGGTCCATTCTCAAACCAGTTCTGAATGGTGCATATCCGACTCTTATATTATAGCATGTCTTTCTGAGACAATATACACTGACTGTTGAGTTAAAAAATTTTAAGAATATATTTTCTTTGTCGCCTAAGACTTTTACGCAGTAATATATATATCAACTCAAAACTGAAATGTAAACATTTTCCTTTAATTTATTTGAAAGAGGCTGCAATGTGTAACATTTTTCCAAATCTGAAGATTCCATATGGCTGAAGATTTCTGACAGCAAGCAAAATGTAACAAACTGTGAAATAATGTGATGCAGCGCATGTTCATGTATAAATGTAACAAACTGTATAATGATGTGATGCAGTGCATGTTCATGTATAAATGTAACATCAGGAGGGGTCCAACACATAACTGTATACACATAACTAAATCCACTTCACACAAGTAAGATGATACTTAATGCCTCCTATTAATTTGTATTCTTGTATACTTATTTTTACATATTTCAGCTATTTATGCGTGTAATAATAATAAAAAGTTTATAATTCTAATTGGAAAGCTTTTATAAATGTTTTTGTTTAATGCTGTATATAGAAAAACATTCAAGGACCAATGCTCGCAATCTACATCAACTATGTTGGTTAATTTTATATTGACACAGAGCTCAACTGTCAAAAATGTTTGTCAAAGGACAATATTATTGACACTTTAATAAAGCAAATATGAAAATAGTTGGAATCTCATTTATCTGTGATTATGACAAAGGTTCCATTTCCAAATGCGATTTCATTATAGAACAGAGCAGCGCAATAATACACTGCAGAATCTGACGGCTCCACGTTAGAAATAGTGAGGTTAAAACTCCCCTCTGCATTCAGTAAGGAGTAACGTTTTATGTTTTTATATTCCTTGTAAAATTCACCAGGTACGTAGAGAAGTGCTTTCGCGATGAGCTGGGGCTTCTGACCAGCAGCTTGCTAAAACCAAACTGCAAAAGAAATATCTTCTGGACGGAAGCATGTCAGGGTCACACTGTCTCCATGCTGGACCCTCATCAGGTAGCTGGGCTGAACAACATCCACAGCCAGTGAAGTGTCTGGAAAAAGAGAGAAACACAAATGAATAAACAAACAAACAAACAAACAAATAAATAAATATCATAATAATAATCAGAATACCTATTACATATGATGAAGATTAAATGGCCAAATACTTATTACACTAATCACATCGTACAGGATATATAAAAATCCCCCCAAAATATGATTTAATAGTATAGAACCCTACTAATGAAAATGAGAAGACCAAAGAGTCTGAACATCTTTGCGGTTCCACTGTTTAGAATAAACTGCTCTGCTGCTAAGTGAGAGATCATGGTCGTGGTCGGGATGAAAGGGCAGGAAACAGAGAGGAACAAGACACACATCAGGCTGATCTGATTGGCTGTTCACATGGGAACTTACGTAATAGTGAAAAAGCATCCTAATGTGCACTTATGTATTTGTACATAAGAAAAAACAGAAAGAATAAAATATAAGAAAAAAAGGAATCTTTTCTAATGTCTTACCTGCCTCTGCAGGCATCTGCTGTAATGTCCTCACATGTTGCATTCATGTCAGCCAGCAGGGCCATCTGAGCATGTGGCTAGCGATCGTAAGCCTTCTAACTCCATGCTGAGCAGAGCCCCTCGATCGGGTTAAGGAATGGGGAGTAGGGGTCCATGATGTTCTTTCATTGTCAGAAATTGCACCACTGTACTGTGCCCAGTCAATACATGCTTGGCAAATTAAGGTTCATGAGATGCACCTATGTAATATTACAAAAAAATCTTGAGGAAATGCAGAGTTCTGGAGGAGATTCTCATACTGTAGATGATGGCATGTGTTTATGTGCCATACTGAAGAAACTGTACAAATTGCTAGACATAAAACACAGGACTGGCAACTTTCAGCAGAAAATAGATGGTACGTTTTAACACCTTGATAAAAAACTTAAAATCCATAGTATGTGGGACAACCTTACAGAACCTTTAGTAGTCATTGTTCAGAACATTAACACGGATTAAAAACAATTACTATGAAAGTGCATTATTCAGTTAAGTTGTCCTTTTGTGAAGAGAAAAACTGTCTTTGAAAAAGCAAAACAATAGAACTAAGCTGCTGCGTTGGCACCCCCTCGTGGTGAATTGAGGATAGTTCTGTCTGAACCAGCTCAGCAGGAGATTTGGTGTCAGCTGTCGTGACAAACTTCCTGCTTAGTGAAGGAATCTAGCGGTTTGAAGGGCAGACATAAATAAATAGACGGTATGTACTTTTGATATATTGAGAGTCAGCCGAGACACATTTGGGGATGGCAAGAGGTTCAATATTTATTAACTTATCAGCTCCGGGAACAACGCACAAACACTCAACTTCCCTCTCTTGCCTTCTTCTACTTCCCTCCAACTATATGCTACTACTGCCATCTAATGGTTGAATCCAAGCTACTACAGTATTGCACAACATGCAACCCCGGAGGATGGTAGAGACACAGAAGGCAACGTACTGTACGGGGTTTATTGTTGGGAACACGCAAACAGGACTGGAATCAGCAAGTACAATCGAGTCCAAAAGCCAGTTCTACAGGTGGCATGCGAGACGCAGGACAAGTACAAGGGAGAGGTCCGGGTGGATCAGGATGGGATGGGATGGGATGGCAGCAAAGCAGGCAGATGGACCGGATCGGGGTAGACAGGAGGAAGACCGCCCTGTACTTCTTATGAAAACCCTCAACAGTACCTTGCATATAATGCAGCGCCAAGCAGAACTAAACAGGGAGTTGACGTAACTCAGGTGTGGCTGCTGCCGCTGCATTCTCCCGAGGGGGGCGTGACAATACAATGAATAATGAACATCTTTAAATCGGTAAAATACGATTTACGGATATATCATTATTCGTACGCCATAATTATTTAGAAATTTGACCGACATTTTCTGACCAATAATTGTACATTTTGCTCGATTAACCCTCTCTTACCTGATAATTTCAAGTGCGCTCTCATCTCCACTGCTGTCAGTGTATAATTCTCCTCAAGTCCCTCGGCCACGTCGCGCGAGCTGGTGTTTGGCGAGTCAGATTATCATGAGAAGGAAGAGATACATTGTGTTGTTCATATGTCATTGAAGAGACCTTGTTTCATGAACAATGAACTTTTATTTAACCACCAACATCTTCCATGCAAACCCACAACCTGCTCTGTGCCGTCGGTCTCCCTACCCCTTGTCTTTACCTCCTCCCAACCCTCCAGGTCTCTCTGCTGGTCACCAAAGGTACTGCACTACATATCAACACATCCCCCTTTCTTTAAAGCAGAGAACAAACATGCCTTAACATACCAAAATATTATATTGGCATTGTCAACGTCAGTATTCCCATTTTCATCATATCATTACTGTTTTTTTTTTTACATTTCACAATGCTTTCAAATAACACAAAACTCTTTAAAAAAAATAAACGCCCTAATTTTCACACCCTGCCAGCTAACAGCTCGTTCTAAGGCAATAACCGACACCATTGCTGCCTTTATTTGTAAAAATATCCAGCCTTACGGTGTAATAGATAACTGCTCCACATCTTGGAGCTGAGGTATCACATACCACATAGGAAGTTTTTCACCAGGAAATGAATCCCTGTTCTGTATGACAAAGTGAGACCGATAGCTGAGTGCCTAAAGAGCCGCAGTAACATATGATGTGATAGTCACTGCACACTACATAAAAGTCTTTATTCCTGAGCATGTGTTACTGCATTACCGAAACTGAATGTTTGGTGTACATAACGGAGATGGGTTTTTTTTCTTCAATGAAGTTGATTGTAATGAAAGTTTTTATCCGTGTTTTGTTGCAATGTCTTAGCAAGTTCACCTCTTTTTCCGTCCATGGAATTTTCAATGTGGTGATGTAATCCATCTAGCAAGTTCAAATTGCCCAGCTGTCTTGGCCGCTTTTGGGACAGGTGTGCACCACAAAGTTGTTGTTGAAAGTGATTACAGTTGATCTTTTTCTGCGGAGAGGAGATGCTTGAACAGGGTCAGTCAGAAATGCCCTTTATTGACATGTTCTTTAGGGTGCTTGTGGCAAGTGCTACAAGATGACCGACCTTGAAAGTGGTGACACCTTTGCTGTGATGGTCATACCTCCACATTCCTGGGGACTGGAGGAGGTATGTGGTATGGATTGTGCTTAATGTCATCCCTCTTTGCAGTTTATCTGCATTTCCCTGTTACAGTACTTGATGAGATGGTGTGTTTGATATTTCACTCAGGTGTGTCAAGAAGTGGAAATTTTGAAAAAAACCACGGCACAAGAACGTTGTGGGCTTCTCCCATTCTTTTGAAGACGATCTGTTCATGTATATTTTCATGGAGTTGTGCAGTAGGCAGGTGAGTCCCTGACTTTTATAGACGTCTTACTAAGGCAAAGACTTTGTGATGGATCAGGCTGCCCCTGTTTCTCCCTGCCCAGACACTTGGTGACATCCTGAAAGCTCGCGGGACTCTGATTGACCCCGAAGTCCGCTATTACATTCAACAGCTGATATCGGGGATAAAACACATCTACCGGCAATATTATGTCCATAGGGAAATCTAGTTCGATATGTGTACATGCACTCACGCTTTACTCAATTCTCTGTTTAATAATGCTGGCATTTCACATGGCATTGCGAGTGTAGCTCGTCTGGATTTCTGTGTAGTGTTCATTTATCAATTTGGTAAAGTCTGCAGTTTGGCAAAGTATTTGAGTCTATCCTTAATGCAAATTTGTTTGTCTTTCAGAAAACTTATTTGTCAGTGACAAAATGAAACTGAAAATCGGGGATTTTGGACTGGCGGTCAAGCTGGAGCCGAGGGACAAGTAGGTGTTTTTTGCAGAATTCCTGGCTAAGCTTTCAAATTTGTTTATACAGCAAGCTAAAGCACATGTGCGCTTAACGTTTTCCATTTGTGTGTGTTGTAGAAAAGTGTGTGGTACTCCATGTTACATGGCTCCAGAAGTGTGGAAACGAGAGGGCCATGGAACGGAAGCAGAAGTCTGGGCACTGGGCTGTGTCATGTACGTATACCCTATCAACCCTCCTCCCGGCCAAAGATCAGCATGGCTAATAAAATCTGTCTAACATTTTAAGAAGACATGCGTCTAACATACATAAATATGTTTTTTTTTTCTACTTGAAATAGAAAAGAAAAATGAATACTGGCACACAGTTGAGAGGAATTGCTCTTTTGGAAGCACAGCATTTTTATGTCAAATGTGAAAGACCTCAAACACCTTTGCTGCCTTTCTTACTACAGGTACCAGCTTCTGGTTGGGGAAATCCCATTCGATCACGACGATCGCTGTGAAATGATAAAGAACATCAAAGAAGCTAAATTTATTCTACCCCAGAACCTCGGTATTGAAGCTGGGAAACTGATGGGCAAAATATTTCAAATCGACCCACGGGATCGCCCGTCACCGCAGAATATCCGTGGCCACAAGTTCTTCACAAAGGTTGGTCCACTTGCAAACTGGTGGGATGTGGATGATTAGCTGGTCTGCTGAGGTCACTGGTATTTACCCTTCCTATAAAATTACAGTAACAAAAGATGGATGGATGGATGGATGGATGGATGGATGGATGGATGGATGTATGGGATTGGTTTGCTTAACTGATGCATGTTAAACCAACACCCTAGGGTTTCACTCCAAAGGCACTGCCAGCTAGTAGCTGTGATAAAGCGCCGCAGCTTAAAGCAGTAAATCGATTTGTGAAGATTTTCAACTGGTTCATGCACCTGCTACAAGCTGTAGAGGAAGTACTGAGTAAGTGCAGTGAAGCCCTACCATTGAGTACCTCCCCCAACTTCCTGTTCACGCCAGTTCCAGCTTTATGGATAGGGATGAAAAATGGAAAGACATACACAGAAAATAAAATGCACAACCAAACATAAAATACACATTAACTGAATCTGTGAGCTTCAGTTTTATACCCTTAGTTTCTCTGATTAAAACTAGATTTAAATTCCTCTTTAACCAATTTACCCTATTTTAGGTTTAGTTACTGTATGTTTAGACTTTCATAGCTAAATTTAGAATCAATAACCAATTATGTCAAGATTAAATTGTAATTGGCCGTAGATTAGACTTAGGGATGTTTTTAGATTTAGGTTCACCAGTTCCAATATGTTTTTTGATTACCCTTCTTAGTCCAACTCCACTCAGGTGAAGAAAGGGTAAGTATATAACAACTTAAATGAAATACAAATTAGTTACGTAAACTGCATAAAACAATTTAACAGTCCTACCACAAATCCGGTAGTTAAATGAATATGAGTTGTCAACACAAGAATCGGTTTAGTTCCTTGGGTGACTCACCATCGACATCCAACGATATTCGAATGCAGCTCCAGGAAGTTTAGGTTCCCGCTAAAAGGACCTGACCTGCGTAAGCAAACAGGTATTATAATACACTACAATATTTACTATATCAGTCACTCTGTCTAATCATTACAGTTATAATTAATCAAATATATGACACTATATCAAAGAAAATACTTTTACACATAATGTCCTTTTTTTTGGAGGGGGTGGATCAGGGGGGAGGGATTTTTTTTTTTATTTGATTGATTGTTTGAACTTTCAAATATGTAAGAAAATACATATTTGAAAATACATACCGAAGAGAGCAGACCTACTTAGTACGCCTCCTCAGTTCTTCCAGTTTGTTGCGTTTCAAATATATTAAATGTAAGAAAGTACAAGAATGTAAATTCCTTGATCCATGTGCATCTCATAAATGCCTTCCTAACCATGGATTTGGATACTGATGTTTCATTCGTGAATATAAAAATGATACTATTTGAAACCAATATTCTGTTTGTCATTTCCATTCTAAATGAACAACCAAGATTTTAAAATATATATCTAGAAAGAACGTGTATTAAAACATGTTGAAACACGAGGAATTTACAAAATGCAAATCTACAAACAAGTACGAGAACCAATTTTTTTTTTTAAGTGGGCTAATCAACAAATAACCTTTCTTTAACAGGTACTCCGGAGAGATAAGTATTAGTTACCTTTCTTTTACAGCATAAAGAATTGTACATTCACTTCAATACCGAAATGTATTGAATTATATAATACACTCAAAATACACATATTTCTAAACCAAATTACTAAATTGTGCCTCTTTACTGCACACACGTTTAGCGAATAAGGAAAATGTACCTCTGGTCAAAATGTGCTCACGCGGCTGCTCCGTGCCTCATGGGTGACTAGTAGCAGGAAAAAACGTTCAGCCATCACAACCAATGTTGTCTCGCTCTCTGAATATTTCTTTAATATTTCGGTGTATCTCCAAAAGAAAAAACCTTTTGCTCTTTGTAATACAGCTTGTTCACCGTCTAAGAAAACTACGTGACTACATTTTTTCAGGCAACCTGGAAAAACCGGAATATTCCTGTTCTTCACTTATGAGAGGGCGTGGCTTCACTCAAGCCAATTGAGTTTAACCTCTTAAATCCCAGATGGTTTTAACTACACTATTTTTCTGCATAAAACGCATGTTACATATTCAACTGTGTCTTTCTCATCTCTTTAGTGTTGTGTCTGTCTTTATTTGAAAAATGTGCATCGTTAATGTGTTTGGCACTCTCCTAAACGTCAATAACCAGAGACAGACAAATGGGAGTAAAAGACAAACAAAAAAAGTATCAAAATGACAGTGTTGCATTTTTTTAACACAGAAAGAGTCATTTCAGCTTTACTGCCACCTATGAGTTAATGGCTGCCAGTGTTTGTGTTAAAACTGTCTGCAAATAAGTTTAACTCCGGTATCTTACTGAAAACGCGCCGCCTTCTTGCCTGCTGTCATTCGGCTAAGATATAGGCGACTCTGGTAAGTAACAGGTAAAGTTGTCGTTTAAAGTAATGCAAATGTGCATTGCCGGTTAGTAATTGTTTTACTATATCACGTTACGTCATTTATAGTTGTAGTACAGTGCATTCTGAATCCATCCTAACTAGCCATCTAGCTCATGTGAACATGAAGCAGTACCGCCTTCCAGCTTGGTTTTGCAGAGGGGTTGGTTGCAAATGCAAACAATCCCTTAATGTCCGTGTGTTGTGTTCAGATGTGAAAATAAAAGATAACTGTCAAATTCACTGTTTATGTCCTATTATACAAGATAGCACTGTAAAATAATTTGCTATGCATATGGATGCCCTGCATTGGTGCTGGGACCCCGTGGGCCCCAACGGAAATCTCGCGGGAGCGGGCGGCTAAAAATAGACAGCGGATCCCAAGATTATTGGCAGGATGGAGAATGTAACTGATGTAATTTATTTTGTGTTATATATTCGTGTTTGTTCTGAGCCATTGTATTAAGTTGTGATGTTCAGCTAGTTTGAATGTATTTCTTTGAAATTGGGTTCAGGGTTATCTTTTGTTTTTAAGCTGATCTTGTTTGTTTATAATGATATTTAAACATTTGTTGTATCAATTTGGTTATTGTTTTTTTTAATAACTGCAGATATTTGCACATTTGATTAGTTTTTGGGCTCAGTTTACATTTTTTCGTGATTTTTTGTTGAATTTGTTTTATTTATTCAGTTCTTGTTCTGCTGGAATAAGAATTGAATGCATATAAACTTATTTAATCATACAGTATATCCGTTAATGGATCTGCGGGTGCGGGCGGGATTGGACAGAAATATTGCGGGGGCGGGTGGGAGTGACAGAGACAGCCTGTGAGAGCGGGTTAAAAAAAAAACAGTCCTGCGCAGGGCTTTAACACTAGCGTTTGTTTTTAGTTCTTGATGCCCCCAGTCGGTAGCCCACGTATGTAAATATGTGGGTAGGATAACGGTTAAACCCCCCGATTCCCATGCAGCATTTGATCACAATTGATTGCATTCATGCTGGGAGGAGTCATCCTGTCTTAGCAGAGTCTCTGCTGAAGCTGTGTGTCAGCTTATTCTCCAGGTCTGACTAGTTTTTGTGTCGCTCCCCACACTTCTGTCACAGTAGATAGTCCTGACTCCCATGCGGCTTAATTAATGAAGCGGCTCTTTCCTTGCATCTAATAAATGTAGCAGCTATTTACTTGCATCTCTCACAGAAGCAGATGCTCCCTTACATTTGATCTACTACAGTTTTTTATAAGGTGTTTCCTTTGCTTTTGTCAGCCCTAATTCCCAAGTTTCTTTTGCAGTTTTTCCTGATATCTCTGCCACAGCTTCAGCTTCATTTTTTGCAGCCTCTCCTACACTGTCTGCTCTGGCTGCATCTTTGGCTCCTTCAACCTCCCTCCTATAGCTCCTGCTGCAGCCAAAGCCCCCACAGCTACACCCACTATTCCTACTACTGCTCCTACACCTAATGCCCCAACCGCCTCAGCTTCTGCAGCTGCTGCCCCAAATGCCCCAGCTCACTCTCTCTTTCTCGTCTCTTGATCTCAGACTCCTCTGCTTTCTCTCCCCTCTCCTCCATCTCTTCTTTTGTCTTTTTTCACCTCCATCGCTATAGCGTCTGCTATTACCTGGAGTGATTTATTTGTGTAATGACAGGGAATCCTTATTCCCTGGCCTGCTATGTAGTTCAATGGGTTGTTTGAGCAGCTTAAAAGTTGACACCCTTCCAGTCATGGAAGAAGGCTGGAC